>NW_026040043.1:4547500-4700000 GCF_023375975.1 Astyanax mexicanus | reverse complement strand
TGTTTTAATTCAGACACACTGGAGGATTTTCCAGCATAAACGTCCTGTTTAAGATCATCCACAGCATCTCAATCAGACTCTAACTAGACCCTCCAAAACCTTCATTTAGTTTTTTAAGACATTCAGAGGTGAACTTGTTTGTGTGATTTGGGTCATTGTCCTGCTGCAGAACCCAAGTACACCTGAGCTTGAGGTCACGAACAGATGGACAGATATTCTCCATCAGGATTGTCTGGTAAACAGCAGAATTCCTGCTTCCATCTCTTACAGCAAGTTATCCAGATCCTGAAGCAGCAAAGCAGCTCCAGTTGTTCATGCCCTTTTGGAGTTATTTCTTTTGGCCGGCTGGTCACTCCTGGGAAGGTTCACCAGTGTTTTATGTTTTTTCTCCATTAGTGAATAATAATAGTGAATCACTGTGGTTCTCTGGAGTCCTAAAGCTTTAGAAATGACTTTATAACCTTTTCCAGACTGATAGATGATCAATGACTTCATTTTTTTCATCTGTTGTTGAATTTCTTCAGATCAGGGTATAATAATGTGCTGATTTTTGAGATCTTTTATCTGCTTCATGTTGTCAGACAGGTTCTATTTAAGTGATTTCTGGTCTAGAAATAGTAACGTAATTAAAGTAACGTGTTACAAAGTAAGGCATTACTCACATCACTGCTGGTGTACCACCTCAGGATGCCTTAAGTACCACTGTACTAAATAATTAATAGTAGAAGATAAACAATTATAAGTAAATGAATAATAGTTAGTGATGTTATCCTGTTATTATTTTATTGACCCTCAGTTCTACAGTGTTGCGGTTCTGTACAGATGCATGCAGTGCTGCCTCTGTCCTGCAGATGTCACCATTACCCAGATTTAGAAGTGCACACCAGAGTAGTTTTCAAACAAAACTGAAAAATAAGGAAAGAAAAAAGGCAGAAATGCAGAAAAGGATGTATATTATTAAATGAAAGTGGAGACATGAGATATCTTGGGTTCATACGGTCTGCAACATATATTTGCAGTCTCAGTTTTGTAGGTTCTGGGCTGCACTAACAACACTTCATTGGTTACATAAAAGATAAAGAAGACATATTTCTTTAATTATTTTAAGCATTCATTTTGTTTTGTTACTAAATAATTCCATGTTTTTCTTCATAGTTTGAATGAGTTTAGTATTAATCTACAATACAGAACATTTTAGAATATGAGAAAACACTGAATTTAACATGTGTTCAAACTTTTGACTGGTATTTAAGTATAGCTAAATATTTGTGTACTTTTACTCCAGTGGAGGTCTAAAGGGAGGAGTTTAACTGGAGTAATATGTGATGTGTGTATCTGTACTGTAACTGCAGTACAGGGTGTGTGTAGTTCCTCCAGCACTGTGAGCTGCTGAGTGTAGATCTCTGGATCTAGGCAGCACTACAGTACTGACTATAGTACTGTACAGTATCTACAGACTAGAGGAGGGTTTAGACTCTGGAGTCTAGTCTCACTCGCTGGAGAAACTTTCTGAGTGAACAGTTAAGAGCTTCTGTAAGAGTGATAAACGCTATAAATGTAAATCTATAAATAAAGCCCTGTTTTCACAGTCAGACTGATAACAGTTCCAGTATTTCCACAGTTCTACAGACTGAACTCGCTCTGTAATCCTGATACATCACTTCTGTACACTAAGAACACGCGTTATTTACACTCTATTTTATATAAAGCTAAGAAGGAGAGGATCTCCAGGTTGTAAAAGCTGTTTAATCTGTAGTTTATAAACTCTAAACTCACCTTCTGACTCCTGCTGCAGAGCTGAGGCAGATTCTACAGGGAACGCCCCCTTCCTGAAGGTGTGGGTCCTCAGGCAGGTTTACCGTAATTATCAGATTATAAACGCTCTGAGAATTATTCCCCTTCTAAAGCACTGCATCACTGGATTCTGCTTTATACTGTATAAATGTTTATGGTTTATGAGGATCTGGAGCTGGTTTAGATAGTAACCCAGGCAGACCAGGCAGACCAGAATACCAGCATCCAAAATATAACTTATGCTGGTCTGTTCTGGTTTACATACACTTCAAATAAATGTATGTAAATGTATTTATACAATAAGAAAAAAAGTCCTTTATATTCTACACTTGTTTAAAATACATTTAGAAATTTTAGAATACAATAAATTCTATTTCATGCCCAAATATTTGTATTTCATGTAAGTAAAATGTAAATTATTTTGTAACTGTATTAATTTTTCATACAAAATATAAATATAGAGATCTGTCACAACAATTACTTTATTATTATTGTTGCTGACCTCAGAACTGCTCACTCCATAAAGAGGAAATCACATTAAAATTAAAGGTTTAACATGAATGAAATCCAATTAACATAAAAAATACATGGGATTTATACAATCAAAAACGTTATTGAGACAGATCTAAAAACATGTAAAGTTCTGGTTTACATACATTTACAATAAATGTACACCCAATTATTTCTGTTCCATGTGGGTTAAATGCAAATAATTTTCTAACTGTATTTCTTCCCATATAAAGTAGACAGATCTGTCACAATAATTACATAATCAGATTATTGTACAATATACAGGCATAATCTCAGTAATTGTTGCTGACTCACTGTGTTTAGAAAATCCCATTAGAATGAATGAGGCAGAAAGTTAACTTTTGCCCTTTACACACTGAAATTCCTCCCAGTTCTTTACTGTTTTAAAACAGAAGTTGGATTTGTCTGAACCTTCTTAATACTTAAAAGTGAATTGTTCTTTTAAAGTAATGTTTAAATGCATTAATATGCTGTTATATTATCACTATATCAGTAGACTGAAATGGTCTATAAACACAATAACAGTTTATAGGATAGTATAACATACACAATGGTCATTGTGACAGATCTAGAAACATATGTAAAATGCATTTATGAATAAATTTGAATATTAAACCAAGATATAAATGTTTATTATGAATGTATTTTATGTATAAAAATATGCGCCCATATATTTATCATTCCAAGTTTAGCAGAGACAGTATATATATATATATATATATATATATATATATATATATATATATATATATATATATATATATATAATATTAATACTATATATAAATAAATATGAATAAATATTTATATTATAGAATAAATATGTATATCTTTTTTTATGTGTTTCTTTCCTACAGTCACGTGACCTGATGCAGCACACAGTGCACATCGGCCTCTAGGGGCTCCAAGAGAATAACTATATGGCGGATTTACTAACAGGAGAATCCAGACCCTGTCCAGACCGGATCTGGACCAATGAATAATTTTTGGCGTTTTGGCGCCATTTGCTGATTGAAACATGCCACAACACCCCCTTACACAACACTGTCACATACAACATAACAACAACAATAAAACGAGTAATAATAAGCAATTTAATATAAAATAATAGAAATATTATGATTAAGAGACAAATAAACAATTATAAATATAGGGAGTTCATTTATTTGCATTTATTCAATATAGTGTAAGTAGAACCAGTTCGAATAATAATAATAATAATAATAATAATAATAATAATAATAATAATAATAATAATAATAATAATAATAATAATAATAATAATAATACAAACTAATTAATTATTAAATATATACTGGTAATAATAATATGATTAACAAATAATAATATTAACAGTTAATATTATATAGAAATGAATAATGTCAGTAATATAAAAAAATTAAGAATTATAAGTGTAATAATTAGTAATATATTAATAATAATTCATAGAGAAACTCTGAGCTGCAAAAAAAAATCTGAGTGACAGACTCTCTGACCAATGAGAGCACTGCGTGGGCGGGGCTGTATCACCGTGACCTGAGCTCTGATTGGTCAGTGTTACAGCGCGAGCTCTCTCCTGGGTTAGAGGAGGGTTAGCTGAAACTCCTCCGTTATGATGTGAAATTTACAGGGTTTAATTTCCACATTCTGAGCATTATTTCCAGCGTGTAGATCAGGTTTATTTACAGTATCAGTAAGATATCAGTGCAGTATGAGTGTTATTCTCAGTTCTGAGCTCCGTGTGAGGGATATAAAGGAGTTGGACTGAAAGCTGAGGACTTTTCTCTGAGCTGAACGTTACTGGAGCTGAACTGAGGAGCTGCTTCACGGGTTAAATTCTGTCTTTAAAAGGTGAGGAACCGGATACTTTCAGGAGTGGAGCTGCAGAGTGAGTTAGACTGAGTCTAAACTCATATCTAGCTGTATCTGTGGGTCAGTCTGAGGGGGAAAGGGGTTAGCGTTAGCTAGGGTTACAGTTAGCCGCTCCGCTGAGGCGAATTTTATCCTTCAGCTCCAGCGCGAGTGACCAGTTAGTTTTTGCAGTGTACAGCAGTGCTCTCATTCCAAACAAAAACAGCCTTATTTGAGTTTATATAAAGAGGCATATATATATATATATATATATATATATATATATATATATATATATATATATATATATATATATATATATATATGTGGGGCTGGATGATTCTGGAGTAGCAATCTTAATCGCCTGACTTGAATCCCATAGAAAATCTCTGGTGATTGAAGAAGGCAGTTGTAACACACAAGCAAAACACACAATGTTTTGCCAGGTTATTACTGCAATTGAGAGTTGTACTAAGTGCTAATATTGTATCTGACTAAGATTATTCACTAAGATGAATAATTTTCTCAATGAGAAAATGACAAAAAGAACATATGTTGGTATTTTAGAAAAGATTATTGTTGAAATTTAAGTTGAATTTGTCTATTAAACATGTCCTTATTTGATCTTACTGTAGCAATTTCTGGTAGTTAATTAACATTTGACAGCATGACAACTACTTTTAATAGTTCAATACCAGTAATCACTAATCTAACATTACATGACATTAAGTGTTGGCCAAAAGCATTCTTTATGAATAAGGCTTAGTTTCAGTTTGTAGAGCTTCCAAGGACAATATGGAAACGTATTTGATGCTCAAAATGTTTAATTCAAAGTTTGCAAAAAAATTAGGTCATTTTTGTCAGTGAATGTGGAAATAAAGCGACCCTGTCTCTCTGTCGAGCTCAGTGTGACTCAAGTTTCCGCCCGTTCTCGGGCTCATTGTCTCCTTATAAGGGTGTTTTTTTCCAGGCCCTGTCCCAATTCACTAGCCCACTAGCGAATTCAGACAGCCCAACAAGCCTTTAACCTTCCAAAGTGTGCCACTGTAAGTGAGCTGCTAAGGCATGGTATGACTGCTGGAATGGTTCTGGCCATTCACCCCTATTCATTATTATTTATAGACTGGAATGGAAATAAGAAAAGTCAATGTCTGGTTCAATGTCCCAGTTAACATCAACACAATAAGTCAATTAGTATTGCTTTTTATAACATTAATAATAATAAACTATACATTTTTATGTATGCATATTATGTTTAATAAAAATACAAATTAGTAAGCAATGTCCTAAAACAGCTAGAAAAAAAACACATTGAAAAGTTTTAGCAAAATGTATAACAAAATATTTTCAAGATGGCATTAAAACAAAGTGCTCTGTTTCTCTGCTTATAGATAGAACTTTACCAATAATATCTGCAGTACTGAAACAAACACAGAACACATTCTGGAGTGGGTGTTCTCCTCTAGAGGTTTCCCGGTTCTTCAGTTTTGCTGGAGTCTGAAGGGTTAATGAAGGAGGGTGAAACTGAAAGCTAACGGTTAACGGACACCATTTCAGAAAGAGATCAGAGCGGATTTCAGAGCTCAGCGCTTTACTTTTCACCCGGTAAGTTAAAGATCTGTCTCTATTATGATTTTTATACAGTTTATATGGAGCTTACAGAAAAAAAGGAGAACCTCTGTATGTGTTCAGAAATCAAACAGCCTATTAAACAGAGCTTCAGTTATTGTTCTGGATCAGAGTGATGCTGGGACCACAGACAGCGCTTTTCCACCAAAATAACTCTGGTTCTTGAACCAGTTCCGTTCGGACTTATAAGAACCGCGGTGCTTTTCAGCGAACCGGAGAAGAGTCTGGCTGCAGAGCCGCAGGACCACCGCCGCGCCAACCGCGGATATACGCCAGTAGATTCAGGCCAGTGCGCACGCGCAGTAGGACAACGCGATTCCGCTGCCATTACAATGCATTTCTCGTTGCATGTCTCAGTCCAAAAAGGGACTCCCCTGCCGGTATATTAGAGATGTGGTACATGTTGCAGCAACTATCACTTGCCCGTTTAGCTCCGTAGAGCATTTTAAGCCAACATCGGTCACTAAACTAAGGAGTCACCTAAAACTTCATTTTAACCGAGCAGTCCAACATGCAATGCAGTTAGCATCTAACCAGAAGTGCAAAATACAGTATTATTTACGTATAAAATGCAGATGTTTAAAGTGACTATGGCAATTTAGAGATATTGGTGGAACGAAAGAAAATATAAAGATTGTATTATTAACATGGAATGAAGGGAAATATACATTGTTCTGGATACATATATATATATGCAGAACATTGTACATATGTATATATATATATATATATATATATATATATATATATATATATATATATAGAGAGAGAGAGAGAGAGAGAGAGAGAGAGAGAGAGAAATGCAATAATAATACAAGGCAATTATAAATATAAATTGCACCAACGTTATAATCCTATTATGTGTAATATTTACCCTGCGTTTAAATGAAAGTATTTTTGTCCTGAATGATCAGATACTTCTTAAAACTATTAAAGTGTTTACCAGCGTAACATCACAAGTGTAAACAAGTGTCAACGCATGCACAGAATGCTGCTGGCCTGAATCTACTTGTGTATATCCGCAGTGGGCGGGGTGGTGGTCCTGCGGCGCTGCAGCCAGATATTATTGGCAAACCCATCTATGTAATGCTGCAGGCCGGAGCCCCAGTGGGCGTGGCTAAAGGGCGGAGCATGTGTCAATCATTTTCGACTGCAGCCAATCAGATACTACACTTTCGTTGTCAATCACTTTTTATTAAGCCAATCCTCAGACAGACCAAGCTGTCCATCATTCTTATATATGTGTATGTATATATATATATATATATATATATATATATATACACACGATTTAATGCAATTACTGCAATAAAGGAAAAAAATCACGAAAGTGCCATTCCAGAAAAACTAGTATTTTAATCTTTGATTTAAAAATATTTAAAGTCAGGGCTTTTCTAACGTTTCATTCAGTTACTTCTGTTTAAAAGCGGCATATAGGCAGGACTAACTACACCGCTGTTCAGAAGTTTAAATCGCGCTACGTTTAACCGGTAGCAACGCAGTTTCCGCCTTCTTTTGACAGATCTCTTGATTGGTGATAGGTGATTGGCTGCAGTAAAAAATGATGGACAGCTTGGTCTGTCTGAAGATTGGCTTAATAAAAAGTCATTGACAACGACAGTGTAGTATCTGATTGGCTGCAGTCGAAAATGATTGACACATGCTCCGCCCTTTAGCCACGCCCACTGGGGCTCCGACCTGCAGCATTACCCTTCTCGGCAAACCGGCCTGCATTTCCACCAGTTTTAGTGGAACCGTCAAAACATCACATCACTATTGGCTGATGTGGGTGGAGTCGGAGCGCCCCAGTGATCTCGTAGCTGACCTACTGTCCAGCACGCTGTCCAGCACATCATAAAACACAGGTACACCCCCCCGCCCAGCTCCACTCCATTTATAAGCTTTTTCAGCTTGTTTATCACTTGCTCTTCAGTGTGAACATATCCTACCCGAGATAAATCCTCCACTAATTCACCGTAGAGTTTCTCCTTTCTAGTTCTCCCTTCAACTTTATCCTGAAACTCCGGAGAATATTAAATCGAGAGTAAATACAGGCTGCGTCCAAAAACTTTTGCTACTCCTCCTCTCCTACTCCTCCTTTCCTACTCCTCCTCTCCTACCCCGGAAGAAGGTGGAGGAATCGAGGAGAGGAGGAGGAGGAGGAATGGAGGGAAGGAGCTGTAATTGGGGAAATGGGACAGCTGATCCCTTTTAGATAGGATGTTGACTACCAATGAACTGAGCCAATCACAACGCTCACTTTTATCACTTTTGTTTCAGAACATTGCTATCACACACTGCTAAATAATCAGATATTCCAATAAAATCCTGCTTACTCCCAGGCATTTTTGGCCGCATCTCCAGCCAGTGAAGCTGGCAGCCCTGTCTGACCTCAGCTTTATGAGGGTTTCAGTTTCCTCATCAGTCCCTAAGTAAAAAAAAAAAATTGATAAATTAAAAAAAAAAAAAAAAAAAAATATATATATATATATATATATATATATATATATATATATATATATATATATATATATATATATATATATTGTGAGCAAATTAGCTGAATGGACCAAGGCAAAGCAGGAGACAGAGGCAGGTTTCAACACAAATAACCCTGTAGGGCATTTATTTTCCACCTTAAGGCAAAAGAGAAGCAAAAAAAAAAAAAAAAAGTCTCTGGTGGCTGGAAGGGAGAGTGGTTTAGCTAGCCAGCTAAAGAGTCCAGGATAAATCCCACAGCCAGGGGAGGTTAACTCACTCTACCACTGGGTCGGTTCCAGGATCGTCCTTCGGCAGGTAAGTACCAATCAGCCTTCTAAAAAACAGAGAACAACAAAAATCAGAGTTGTGAGGAGCAGGGTTCAGCCAAACCATACCCAAGAGCTTCCAGAAGTGGCGTTTTTAAAGGTCCCTCTCGTTTCTCAGGCAGCACTCATCATGAGCTGCCAGCCGTGTCTGATCAGTGCTGCTGCTTCCAGGTCACATGGGTTCGGCGCTGTCCAGGTGCTGAAAGCTCAGCACGATTCCTCTGGCTTTGTGGAGCCAGCAGAAACGCTCCTCTCGGAGGCCTCCCGCCACAGTACCCCCCCCCCCCCCCCCCCCCCCTCAGCTGGCAGCACAGGGACAGAGAATCCTGGTGGAGGCGAGAAAGAGCATCCGCATCCGAGTTTTCCTTCCCTGGTCGGTGCCGCACCTGGAACGAGAACTCCACCTAGTCACCGAGCGTTAGTGTCCTTGTGTTTGGAAACCCACTTCAGGGGCGCATGGTTGGTGACTAGGGTGAACTGTCTACCTATTAGGAAGTAGCGCAGTTCGTCGACAGCCCACTTGATGGCCAGCGCTTCTTGTTCCAGGGCTGCATAGCGTGTTTCAGCAGGGAGAAGCTTCCGACTCAGGTAGAAGATGGGGTGCTCCTCTCCGCCGAAGTCCTGTACCAGCACAGCTCCTAATCTGGTTTCAGAGGCGTCTGTATGGAGGACAAAGGGATTCTTGAAGTTAGGATTCCTCAGGACCGGTTCACATGTGAGCTTACCTTTTAGAGTTGAGAAGGCCGTCTTCTCCCGGTCCTCTGGTGCTAAGGGTACCTGCCAGTAGCCCTTCGTGAGGTCCAGGGTTGAATTGTACCGGCTCTTTCCCAGACGGTCGATGAGTTCGTCCACCCAGGGCAGGGGGTATGAGTCGAACCGGGACACTCCATTCAGCCAGCGGAAATCATTGCAAAAGCGCCATGATCTATCTGGCTTTGGCACCAGAACAATAGGGCTGGACCATGGGCTGGATGATGCTTCGATAACCCCCAGTTTTCTCATTTTCTCTACCTCCTCTTCGACAGCTTTTCGCCTGGCCTCCGGGAGATGGTAGGGGCGCTGTCTTACCACCACCCTGGGAGGGGTAGAGATGCGATGGTGCAGTACTTGGGTGCGGCCGGGGACGTCCGAGAAGAGGCGGTGATGCCACGCACTCACGCAGGTCTTGCTGCTGTGGAGGGGACAGATCTTCCCCAAAGGGAACTTCCGCCCTGGCACGGTCCTGAACAGCCTGGGAGAACATAGAGAGAGGAGGAGAAGGCTCAATCCATTTTTTTAACAGGTTAATATGGTATACCTGAGTCTTTTTTTCTCTTATCTGGCTGACCAACGCTGTAGTTGACAGGGCTGATTTTCTCCCGAATGGTGAAGGGTCCTTGCCAGCGGGCCAGGAACTTGCACGTTGTAGTGGGAATGAGAACCATCACTCGTTCCCCCGGCTGGAACTCCCTCAGGATGGCCGGCCGGTTGTACACCCTCTGCTGGGCCTGTTGGGCCTCCTGCATGTGTTCCCGGACGAGAGGTTTTCTCACTCATGTTTTTCACGTGATCAATGACAGACCTCAAAGGTGATGGCTGGCTCTCCCATGCCTCCTTCACCACATCGAGGAGTCCGCGGGGCTTCCTCACATAAAGCAGTTCAAACGGGCTGAACCCTGTGGAGGCTTGGGGCCTTGGGGACTGCGAAAAGTGCGTGAGGGAGGAGTTGGTCCCAGTCACGGTGGTCCTTCTCTACGATCCGCTTCAGCATCTTCTTGAGAGTCTGGTTGAAACGCTCAACCAGAGCGTCCATCTGGGGATGCCAACTGGACGTGGTGAGATGTTTAACCTGCAGGAGATGACACAGATCAGACATGAGTTTGGAGACGAAGGGCGTACCTTGGTCGGTGAGAATTTCTTTCGGGATCCCCACCCGACTTATCAACAAGACAAGCTCCTTTGCCACCGCCCTCGAGTTCGCCTTCCTGAGGGGCACCGCGTCCGGGAAGCGGGTGGCGTAGTCTACCAGGACCAGGATGTACTCATTCCCCCGAGCCGACTTGGGAAGAGGCCCCACGAGATCCATCCCGAGCCTCTCGAACGGGGTGTCGATGATGGGAAGGGGGACCAGGGGAGCCGGAGCTGGCTTATAGGGGCTGGTGAGCTGGCACGTGGCACACCGGCGGCAGTGGTTTTTCACTTCGGCGTGGATGGAAGGCCAGTAGAAGCGCTGTAGGATCCGGGCCAAGGTGTTTTCTGCCGCTAGATGTCCTCCTAGTGGGTGTTGGTGCATCACAGCGTCCACGTGCCGCAATGGGAACAGGAGCTGCTCTACCTTTTCCCCCATTCACAACTACCACTCTATAGGCCAAGTGATTTTTGATGATGAAGTAGGGGGAAGCTGGTAGTTCAGGTACCGTCGGTTTGCCATCCACCTCCTTGATGTTGGCCCACACGTTCTGGAGCCGGGGGTCCTCTTTTTGTTCGCAACCGAAACGTCCCTCTCTGAGGACCTGTTGGTGAAGAGAGAAGAGAGGATTAGACTCAAGAGTTCTCTCACCTCCTGATGCACTCTCTTCCAAGAGGGAGCGTCCGCTGGCGGCCAGGACGGGGCGCATCCACGGCCTTCTTCGCCGGCGGGACCCGGCTCGGCTCTGGAGACGTGGGGCTCCGCGCAGCTCAGCTTCGAAGTTGGGGTAGTCTCGGCCGACTATCAGGGGTACGGGGAGGTCCGGGAGTAACCCAATCATGAGGGGCCAGCTTTCCCCAGGCCGACCCAGCTCAACTGGAGCTGTGGCTACGGTCCGTCCGTCTCCATGCACACAGGTCACCTTTAAGGTGTCTGGCCCCAGTCGGACCCACGGGATGGCGCTGGGTTGGGCCAAGGTTATTGTGCTCCCTGAGTCCAAGACAGCGGTTAACTTCCTGCCGTCTAGCTGGAGAACACACGTGGGTGGGGGTTGGACCGGGCTAGAGTGAAGTCCACATCCTGCGAGCCAAGCTTTGGGAGCAGGGGTGAAGCGTTGTGGGCTTTCGGGCTCTGTGGGCATGGGCTCATCAGGGGGACTGGGGATCGACTCTTTGGGCCGGTATCCCGGATTAGGGAGCCTTGGAGGCTTAAGGTCATTGGCCTTGGGGCTATAACGCAATAGGGGCCTCTCTTTCTTTAAAGGGGAGGGCGCTATGGGTCTTCGTTCAGAAGCCCGGGACATGGCCAGGACAGTTTGGGCAGCTTCCGTCGCCTCAATCATAGTCTTTGTGGTGGCCGACCCTTTTAGTCCTCGGCCTCCCGCCATACACATTATAAATAATATATGTATGTATATTGTAACGATGTTTGCCCACTTTAAAGGGTTTCTTTAGGATTTACATGTAACCAAATGACCAGGACCCCGAGTGTGGTGTGGAAGAGGAGATGAGAGTCAGATTTATTAGCGATTAATTACACCAATAAACACAAACAAAAACTGATACAAACGAAAGAAAACGGTAAGTATATATACAGATATT
The DNA here is from genome assembly GCF_023375975.1 of Astyanax mexicanus. Classification (NCBI taxonomy): domain Eukaryota; kingdom Metazoa; phylum Chordata; class Actinopteri; order Characiformes; family Acestrorhamphidae; genus Astyanax; species Astyanax mexicanus. The sequence continues at coordinate 4,687,899 of NW_026040043.1, read as the reverse complement.
TACATGAGGGTAGCCGCAGGCCAGCCCTCCTTACTTTCACTCTCTCACTCACTCTGTTTAAACCATAGACTGTATATAAAGATGGACGCCGTGTCGCCGTTCCCATTCATTCAATGAAAATGAAGCCAAAATCTTCCACCATTTTGGCGATTCAGAGACCAGAGTCTGCGCAGTAGAGACCAGAGGAGGGAGAAAGGCTGTGGAGAGACCGCCTACTCATTTAAATAACCCCGCCCCTGAGGGCTGCCTCGCGGTCACAGACTGCAGAGCGGGGCGGAGCGGAGCTGACGGTCTGTTATTGTTCCCGCTCATAAGCAGCCCTTTTACCATAACCACACCTTTTTTGAATAGAGCCGAATAAAGTTTTAAAAACCGAATTCTGTGGGGATATAAAAATTTGACAATATAAGCAGAGGTTACACTAGCTGTTGCATTTAAATAATGGAGGTAGAATTACAGTATATTAGAAAAAAACGTGATTGAAAGTTGTCTGTTTTGCCATTGAAACCTATGGGGATGGGTGGAGTTACACAGCTTTCTGCAGCCGAACAGCAGGGGGCGCCCGACCTGTGGTGGCTTCACTTTTAAGAGACGATGCTCTGTCCAGCTATATACAGTCTATGGTTTAAACTATGCGCTGCTATGAGCGGCTAGCAGACGCTGTATAATTACACCAGACAGAGCTTCCGTACCCTCGGAAGAGTTTTTTCTGTCCGTCAATTATATAAAATTTAAAACTTTTAAAATACACAGAAATATAAAGCTATATGTTAGCGTTCGTTTCTTATCACCAGGGCAAATTTATTAAAATATTAAATATATTAATTCATTAATGAAAATCTGGTCCAGCGCTCAAAAAGGACCGCAGGCGCGCGTAGCGGATTTGGCAGCGCGCGCGGCACGGGATTACCTCTGTTTTCTTAAAAAAGTCTTTTAATAAATAAGGTCGTATCAAGTGTAGTGAAATTCATGGTATAAACTTTATATTTACGGATAATTAATCAAAAGAAATCAGGCAAAATGCGCTGCGCCTCTCTCACTCTCTCTCTCTCTCTCTTTCGCAGCACGGAGCTGAATTCAGCGCGAGGCTACAAATAATAGAAACTCAGTTTAGTTAAATAAATTAAGATAAGTAAGGACCTGTAAAGTTAATCAAATATTGTCAAATATAAAGTATAGGTTGAGGTTTTGATGAGCTGTTTCAATGATTTGAAACTGAAACTTTTATTATTCTGCTGTTTATTATACTGAAACTTTTATCAGAAAGCCTGTGATTGTTTTAAATTAGTTTTTTAATACGTTTATATATTATTATTTATTTTTTTATTAATTTTAATTATTTTAATTATTTTATTGATCAAATTATATAAAAAAACATTAAACATTTATATATATTTTCCCATGATTCCCATGTTCTTCGTTTACTCATATAAATTTTATAATTTTTTATCATTCTTATCATTTTACTTTATATTCACTACTATTTTTTTTCTTCATGAGATATAAATTCTTAAATGTCAGTTTTTATTTCTAATTTTTAAAAAAATATTTTTAATCCCTTTTAAACTGTAAATGCTCAGTGGCATTGTAAATGAGGGTCCCCCTCCAGTGTAAATAATCGATTGCTTGATTACTATTCAATGTTGCAAACCCAGTTTTTACATAAACAATAAACAGAATAAAGAATAAAATAACATTACACTTCCCTTATTTCAGCTGCTTCCCTTATTTAAACAGCTTGACGTGCAGTCAGTTTATGCGCTCTTAAAATAGGAATAAACAGAAGTCAGAGCGCAGCTGCCTCTTAAAGGTGATGGATACAGACACACTGATTGGTTTATTCCATGTTACGCCCAAAACACACCCATGAATCATTAAGGGAATTAAAACACGCCCTTTGCGCCGTTGGAGCTGCGCAAGGCCTATTTTTCGCGCCCTTACGATACCAAAGACACAGGACACGCCCCTAAATCCAGCTGCGCAAAGCGCAATTAACTAGTGCGTTATAGACCATTAAAATAGGGCCCTAGATGTGCTGCAGCAGCAGTTCAGTTCAGCGAGTCTTCAGCACAGCACGCACGGCAACAGACAGGCTTCTTCTCCCCCATGTCCCACCAGCCAGGTAACATACACATCAAGTAAAATCCTACCATTTGCCCTCTAAGCCCAATGTGAAATAATTTGTAAAATGTCTCATACAGCACCAAACTACTAAGCATCTTTAGCCGACTGGTCACCAGATAAACTAGCCGCTCTAGCCCAAATCAATGATAGATAATGTTTTTTTTATAATGAAGTCTTCCACGTGCGCTAAAAAAAAAAACGCCTGTGGCACCTCCCTGTACGCGAACAGGACATATGGCAACCAGGTGTCCCAGTCAGAAACAGTCTCATTCACAAAACGTCTCAGCATTGCTTTTAGCATCTTGTTAAACCTTTCCATGAGCCCATCACCTTGGGGGTGGAAGCAAGTTGTCCTCAAGCCTTCAATGTTCAACAAACTAAAAACATTCTTAAGCTGCTTGGAGGTAAAATTTGTGCCCTGATCAGTTAAAATTTCCCTGGGTATACCTACCTGTGAGATCAGCTGAATTAGAGCATTTACCACCTGTCTGGTCTTAATATTGCGGAGAGGGAAAGCTTCTGGGTAGCGGGTAGCATAATCACACAACGTAAGGATATACCTGTTACCAGAACGACTGCATGGTAGTGGTCCTACAATATCCATTGCTATGCGAGAAAAGGGCTCGTCAATAATGGGCACATTTATTAGGGGAGCTCTATCCGATTTTTTGGCCGGAGTAGTTAACTGACACTTAGGACATGAACGACAGTAACTGGATACGTCAAGATGAAGCCCAGGCCAATAAAACCTAGCTGAAATGCGACTTGGCATTTCCCAAGTGACCTGCCCATTGTTCAGAATGACCCATTTTCAAGACTTCGGCTCTGAGATCTTTGGGAACTACCAGCTGTTCTTGTTCTCCTTTCTGTCTGTACAACATGTGATCTTTAATGACAAACAAACTGCCCTTGTCTGGTTTACCCTGTTCTGCCTTCAGAAACGTGTCTATCAGCGCTGTCAGTTTTTTCCCGCCTATTTTGACATTAACAGTAATTTATTTTGGTTCTCCACTCACAACTGTGGTGTTAGAATTAGGGCTGTAACATAGCTGGCTAATGCTTTTACCCAGCTTGGGGCATACGCTAGCTTTGTGACCAGGTTCGTTGCAGTTAAAACATTTAAAAACACGAACAGTATTTGGCATAGCTGCACTCCATGCACTACTGCTTTTAGCACATCTAAAACGCGGTTGAGCTCTACTAGTGGGCTTAAAGACTGCAGGCATTTGTTTCTTTGGCGCCATCTCCGCTTGTCCACTGTACATTGTCGCCTAGGTGATGCCATGACGCGGTGTGTAGCACGCTTTCCACAGTCCGCTCACCGTGAAGCGACGTTTCTCCATGCTTTGAACTCCACTGCCACCATTTGTAAAGATGTTTGCCCACTTAAAAGGGTTTCTTTAGGATTTACGTGTAACCAAATGACCAGGACCCCGAGTGTGGTGTGGAAGAGGAGATGAGAGTCAGATTTCTAAGTGAACGGTGATTTATTATCGATTAATTACACCAAAAAACACAAACAAAAACTGATACAAACGAAAGAAAACGGTAAGTATATATACAGATATTTACATGAGGGTAGCAGCGAGGCCAGTCATCCTTACTTTCACTCTCTCACTCACTCTGCTTAAACTATGCGCTGCTACAAGCGGCTAGCAGACGCTGTATAATTACAGCAGACAGAGCTTCCGTACCCCGAGAGAGTTATTTCCCAACTGAGTACCCCAGCCGGCATTTACACATTAAGCCCCGCCCCGATCATACCAACAAAGCCCTTAAGGGGAGGCTACCCATTAAACATAAAACATAAAACGAACAAAAACAATTACACAAATAGCGCTAATTAACATTTTCGCACATAATAATATGGTAATAAATTAATAAATGGTGATGGGCTACCTTGCCACATCACATATACGTATAACATGCTACAAATAAGGTCATTAATATTGTTTTACTGAACAAACAGCTTATCTAAAATATAAATTATATTAGTGCTTTACTGGCTGTCTAATTAGATAAGAACCTAGTTAATTAATACGTTTGTGATGTATATTTGGGCGTTGCCTTCTCCATTTCCGCATGCTTTGTGGGCGTGGATGCAGTGATGTCATTTAAAAATCCTTAAAAGTCTTCCGGAGTAGGATTTTTCATTTCTTCAGCTCTCTATTCAGTTCAAGAATCAAACTGTCAAAATGTACACGGACCAGGATGCTCTGATGTATAGATCTTCAGAAGTGGAGTTGAAGAGTGAGGGCTTGACACACCAACACCAGCCTGTTCTCTCATTTCTGTGGAACTCCCTCTCCGGGTTCAGAGCAGGTGGAGGAGTGAGAACTGATGGAAGCTGCGGATGGTGTGTTTGTTGTTTTTGGCAGGGTGCTCTCATTCCTTGGATATGTTTCAAGTTCTGACTTGAAGGCTGTTTCTCCTAAATCTCTTGTAATTTAACTATGCATAACCATAACTTAACTTGTGTTATGATTAAGTGACAGATCTTGCACCCACCACAATCTGTGCCAGCTCATGACTAGGAGCTTCCAGATTTCACGATCCTGCCCCCGTCGCCACTTACTGGTCGCCAGTGGACTTAAACCAAAGTTAAGGTGGATTTCCCTTTTTTTTTATAGAGGGCGCCTGTGCGTGATTTTGTTTAACGTGTAGAGGCTGGTGCACAGTCAGCCACCACACAATCCTTGGCAGATTTGGGTCAGAGCCCAGTGGCATGGAGACTAAGATGACTGGAGACCCATTTCTGTTGCAGCCCTTATCCGCGTTCCCAGTCGTTGTGATGCACCCATCATCCCTTGCCTGTTCCACTGGTAAGGTCTTCTTTGGATCGCACTTTGTCTGGAACCTCCCCCTCGACCTTACCGCCATGGGTGAGCCTTCCAGGCATCGTTCTCAGGTTCATCGGAACACACAAGGTTCTCCACCAGCGGCAAGGTGGCGATCCATGGAGAACAGCACACTTATCCAACACTGGCAGAACTGGCAATGTCTCTGCTGTTCAGAAGCTAAGATGCACAACACAAAGACAATGTTTATGCCTTTTTTATTAATTAATACCCTATATTTAATACTTAAAAGAAATCTAAATTTGAAAGTAATGTAATTAAATGTATTTTTTACTTGGATTTATTTCTTTATTGTGTTTTATTTATTTGTATTTGCAATTTGGAAATGTATATTGTGAATTTAAAAATATATCTTATCTAAACAAGAAAACCAATTGGTCATTCATTATTAAGTGGAATGTCTTTTTAATTGCTCTTCAACTAAACAAAAATGTTTTGTCCGATTACTCGATTAATCGAATCGATTTTTCAGTAGAGTACTCGATTACAAAAATAATCGATAGCTGCAGCCCTATACAAAATAGAGAGTTACTGTACAGCTTGTTATCGGCACACAGTTCAAAAACCTGCATCTCTGATGCTATGGGGTTGCATTAGTGCTACAGCATGCTTACACATCTGGTAAAGTACAGTCAAGGCTGAACAATATAGAGGTTTCAGCACAACATATTCTCCCGTCCAGACAGTTTCTCTTTCCTTTTCAAAGGCCTCTCTTTCCTATATTCAAGCAAGACAATGCTAAACCACATACTGCATCCATCGCTACAGCATGACTTTGCAGAGTCTGAAGAGTCTAGGTGAAAAGCTAGTCTCACTGCATTCCAGTCATTTCACTAATAAAAATATTTGATGCTTCATAAAATGAAAAACGGGCCAGGACTTCTGAGCAGCTAGAAGCCTCCACAAACAAGAATGGAACAACTTTCCTTAGCATTGTGTGTGTTTTTTGTGGGATTGAGTGTTGATTGCTGTTGATATTGTTTATGATCCTGACTATAAAGGTTATAGTGTGATATGTGCTCCATTAGCTGGTGTACTATCATTTACATATTCATTACCTACAGTAAGCAAATAAGACACTGTGTGGATTGTAAGACTTCTGGTTTCTCTTTACGCCCTGAAGAAAAACTTCATGCCCCCAATTGTCATTGTATAACCACACCATGGATAACACTACTGCAGCCACCAAAAACACAGTTACTCTGACGTTTGTGTTGTTTTCGCTTCTTCACTGTGTGGGTTACAACTGGTTGTCTGTGCACAAGAGGTCTGTACACAGGCAGGAGATGCACCAGGTCGTAGTCTGATCTGTCAAACCTGTCTTTCAGAGATGAACGTCCTCTGGGTGATGCTACGGATTTTCTCTTGCCTGATAGAGACCATGTCAGGTATGTGTTTTTCTGCTGTGTGTGTGTGTGTGTGTGTGTGAGGGTGGGAACTGTTCGTACACAATCATTTCCATCTCCATCTAGTCAAACTCAGAATCTAAATGGTAATATTTTGATAACTGGTGAGAAAAAGCAGAATTCTGTAACTTTTGTAATCAAACATGAAGACCTGCAAAGCCATTACCAAACTATATCAGCTGTAGTTACATCAGAATGGGGCTGCAGAAGGTATTCGAGGGGAGATGGAGGGCAGTGTAGACACTTTGTACATTTATTATTTATTGTTAAGTATTTAATGTTGTTATATTACTGATAATCATTGGAAAAATTAGTATTACTCTGCTTCAGTTCTCTCTGTTAAACATGCATCGGTCTGTACACAGTGGACAAGGTTTTTATTTAGAAAGAAGCAGCTAAACATAAGTGAGACATTTAATCATGAATCTATTTTATTTTGTGTAAATATTTAATATCAAGACAAATTACCATATTACACTTAACACAGATGTAAGGCCCTTGTTATATATACTGTATATATGCTGTGAACTGGTTGTAACACTTGAACAAAGGCATAAAGATGAAACTGCAGAGAGGAGTTTATTAAGAAAAATGCACAACGCAATATCAGAATCTGGACAGGCAAAGAGTAAAAAAAACACGCAGCAAAAATCAGAGTGAAGACAGACAGGGGTCAAATGTAAGGTTGGGTGGTGTAAACAGAAACAGCTTCCTGTTTAAAAAAAAAAGTTACCTCAGGCAGACACAGAGGACTCGGCTGGTCTCAACTACAATTTTGAGCCTCCCTCGTCCTGAGAAAGAGACAAACTGATTCCCAGTGAGGTTAAATCTGAGGTCGCTCACTTATGGTCTCAAGACTCAAATACCAACTACAACATACAGCACAGTCACTGTCCCTTTCACTAGAAAAGAGGTATAAAATAAACGTTATACTCAGAGCAAGTAAGAAACCCAGCAGTAGCTGTGGTAATACAATTTTTTACTGGTTGAATTTACACAGACCAAACTTTGCTGCATGTAGAAAAAGCTTGTGGAAATAAACTGTATAAAAGCAGGCTTTCAGCAGAATATTAACATGAAGAGCAAAGTGAACGAAAAACAAAGATAAATGTAGACAAGCCTAAAAGAAATAGAGTTAAGGAGAGCACAGAAACAGCAAAGTACTGCCCAGAGAAGCCATTGTCACTACTGGAGCATGATAACATACCATCATTTCTAAAGCTGTAAAAAACAAAACAAAATCAAATATAATCTATTGTACCAGTGGGAGATCCACATGCCTTTCTTTTTTTTAAACCAACACTAAACACCATGATCAGAACCAAATGGAACATAATGCTAATATATCAGTCCTGAGTCACTACACTCACACACACTTGACTGTAGTGTTTTGAATAGACTGGGTTGGGGTGATATGGTCAGTCAGTCCGGATTATAATTTTTAGCACAGTTTATCTAAACTGTGGGGCTGTACTTTTTATACAGAAAAAGTGGATCAGTGTCAGCCATACCTAGCCATCATAAAGAGACTCTGATTGGATTTGGGGGCACAATAACTTGATTGGAACATCCCTAACTACGTTTACTTTTAATTGCAGTACAATTTAAAGTAGTGGGACCAGTTGCTCCTCTTATTGCAGTAGCTGGTGAAGATCTGGTTCTACCCTGTTCTCTCCAACCCAACATCAGTGCTGAGGGTATGATGGTGGAGTGGTCTAGATCGGATCATACTGGATCAGACAAGCTAGTTCACCTGTATGAAGATTATAAAGACAGAAATGGAGATCAGATGGAGTCTTACAGACAGAGAACAGCTCTGTTTAAAGAAGAACTGAAGAAAGGAAACACCTCACTGAAACTCTCAGCTCTCCAAGCTTCTGATGATGGAGCTTACAAGTGTTTAATTCAATATGGATCCCAGTATGATGATGTAACTCTTTATGTTAAAGTTAAAGGTAAGAAAAATCACAATTTCAGTTAATTTATTTTTAACAAAAGCAGTAATCTATCCAGCTACTTCACACAATATCACAATTCCTAAAATGATAAACTATAAAAAAAACATTATTTCACATTTGTATTTATTATTAAAAGTTAATAGATCGTGTCATCTGTTTTTTTTTATTTATTCTTATAATTTATATATTTTTTATATATAATTTATATATACAATTTAATGTCATGTTTTAATATGACAAAACCAAGAAAACATTATGGATTATTATAATACAAATAACAAATCCCTAACCCAACACAATTGATCCAACCAATAACTGGAGAAAACTGGAACAGGAAAAGGTCTGGCTGACCCACATGGCAATGCTTTTAGCTCAGCTTAACATTGGACTAAGTGTCAGTTTCAGCCATGAAGAAGAGAATTAGAGATCTGACAGGTGAAGTGCAGTATATCATTTATTTCTGGGTCATACAGCACTGCCACTAGACTACTAAACAATAGTGGTGTTCTAAAACATTTTACTGGTATCTTTTATATACATGTTTCAGAAGTGAACAGATACACCATGAAGGTGCTTAAATAGCTGGTACAAATAGATGCTGTTCATGTGTATAATCAAAAGATTTTCTGTGCTTTGTAGTATTTATTACATAAAAATGTTTGGTCTAATATAATAAAAGTAACACATCTACTTAATATGTGTTAACATCTACAGTAATAAATCAACATGCCCACCTCTTCCATTCATGTTAAACCAGGTATTAAAATATTACATCACATATTTATGCTGATAACTGAACTTTAGTGTCACATAACCACTTAACTCAAGCTAGTATACAGTATTTTTGTTGCTGTTGGATGTAGTGTACTTGATGGAGTAATGTTTTCTAATAATATATTTTTAAAGGGACTTTAGCAGCACCTGTCCTGTGCGTGAAAGTTTTAAGTACAACATGCTCATTGCTGTACAAGATTACAAAGTACTTAGCCTTAAGAATATTTTGGGAAATGCATCCCTGGTCACTTTGATTTACTTTTTTCTTTCTTCAGTATATTTTGAAGTAGTGGTTCCAGCTGCTCCTCTTGTTGCTGTAGCTGGTGAGGATCTGGTTCTGCCCTGTTCTCTCCAACCCAACATCAGTGCTAAGGATATGATTGTGGAGTGGTCCAGACTGCATGAGACAGACACGCTAGTTCACCTGTATGAAGATTATAAAGACAGAAATGGAGATCAGATGGAGTCTTACAGAGGGAGAACAGCTCTGTTTAAAGAAGAACTGAAGAAAGGAAACGCCTCACTGAAACTCTCAGCTCTCCAACCTTCTGATGATGGAGCTTACAAGTGTTTTATACGATATAGATCCCAGTATGATGATGCAACTCTTTATGTTGAAGTTAAAGGTGAGAAATAAGACTATGAAATATGACCAAAATTACTTATCACAAGGCCATTTCATATGTTCATAACAATATACACTGCTCTGAAAACAATTAATCACCAAAGTATAACGCTGTGCATTAAATATCAGGGATATCTGCAGAGTACCTCTCTCCTTGTCCTTCCTGACTGTTTCTTCTCTAGCTTTGAGTCCTCATCACTACAGGTAGCATAAGGTGGTATCTGCAGCTGCTCCAGGAGAGCACATCCATATATCTGATCTTTATTGTGGAACAGAAGAAGCATTTCCACAACCCTACAGTGAGACCTCCAGCGGGCTACTGGTGTGCATGTTTCTGAATAAACTGTCATGTAACATGACTTTATGAAGGTTGCATTACAGCCCAGTCCCCTGTTACTCACAACACAGCTTCATACAGCTTGATTGGAATTTGCCAGAGAACACCTGAGTTCCCAGATTCACCATTAACCATGCGATAGCCATCAGTATCCTGAATTCTGTTAGGTACAAAGATAAAATCCTCATGGTGCAGTGAGCCCTGGGATCACCTTGGTGTAGGAAAATGCTCAGTATTATGTGGCCTGAGTGTGTAGGCATAATTCATATCAGAAAAGAATTTAAATTAAATTTCGTTCATCAAGATCCACGAGTGATTTAATCACAATATAACTCATTTCCTGTAAATCTGTAAATTTCCTGAAATAATCACTTTGAATACCTGTTTCATATTACACGTTGAATTACTCTCAAGAAATTAAAATACATTCATAAATTTTATTATATTTCTTCTTTTACTTTTGTAGTTAAAAAAAGTAAGTAGGGGAGGTTGCAACACAGTTACAGAAACAGCTCATTCAAATATACAGAAACTCAATTGCAAACATAATTGCCATATACCGTGGCATGCACCCCTGGTCAAAATAACTGTGACTGTGAACAGTTAAGCATGTTGAGGAATTAAACGATCTGTAATGCACGGGACATACTACACAAATTCAGCGTCGCAAACAACAAAGGTTTGTGCAGTGTGACATACAGAGGTGTCTTACTTAAGTAGAAATGTTGGATATCTATACTTTACTGGAGTAATTATTTTTAAGACGACTTTTTACTTCTACTACTTATATTTTCACACAATTATCTGAAATTTCTACTCCTTACATTTAGAAATAGCCTCGTTACTCCTATTTCATTTCAGCTCGTTTTCATTCCGGCTTCTCATCATTCAGTAAAACCCCTATCCAGATAAATCGCTCCATCCAGACACCCTATTGGTTTATACAATCCATTGCACCTGCACTTGTCACGTCACAGTCCACACAACCATGCAAGGTGCCTAAACATTTGCATAAAAAGTATTTTCCAGACTTCAATATATTATAACTTTTGCAGTCCTAGTCATGGTGCCCCCTGGCCTGCACATTTCCAAGAGTTTCCCTGTTTAAAACACCACTGAAAAAACACTAAAACACAGATTTATTTTTTAAAAAATGTTATGTACACAGTTTCTGCATTACAATAAATCAATCTTTAATACATTACAATGTACAATGAAGTACAAACACATGTTGGGTTTGCTGTACATGTTTATGTGATATGTTTTACAGGAAAGGGATTTCATGCTTGGAAGATTGCCATCATCTGTTTTTCAGTTTTTGGTGTTATTTTAACAGCCTTTATAGCTTACATCCTGAAAGGTAATTTTTTAAATATTTTTTAGCAATATTCAGAAAATTGGAATAATTTAGATTGTGTGCATGTATAGGAAATGTAAAGTCATGACTTCTGGGATATTGTATTCTTAATCAAGATGCTGTGCTAAACACAGACCCTCAGAAAGCTAAACTATACTGTCAGGACCATTACTACTACACAGCATTATATGAATGGTCAATAAATATTTATATGTATATATGATAGATCAGTGCAATATAATTTATTTTAATAACAGCAGTTGCTGCTGATTGCTGTCTGCCATAAAAGCATATTTCACAAGCTCACTGTATGGGTCAAATAGACACACTTGAGACACACCTGAGACAAACAATTTACTCTAATGTACTTTAGTAAATAAAAAAAAACAATACAGAAAAAATATGGACAAAATACGCATGATAAAAACAAAAGCTGGAACAGTGTAATTTTAGATGACTGTAAAAATCACACTTTTTTGCAACTAACTGGTTTAGGCTCGTTGGCCTTCTGCAGGGTTGTTGTTTAAATACACCAAGCCAGAAAATGTATTATCAATGACAAACAATAAAGTGACTAAAACACCCATATCTTAATACTACCTACCCTCTCTACCAATTAGAACAAAGTGAACCAGTTTGCAGACCTCACACACAGCTGTGAGATTTGTACAGACCAATGTTATTTTACTAAAAGTCCCATTTTACCCACAAAAGCCCTGACTATCTATTTAAACTAACTGAATTTGTTTATTTAATTGTGCAGCTCATTAGGGGTTTGGTCCGGTATTACAGCATTGTAATTGTTAAAAGGGCTGGAACCTTAGAAGCAAAAAAAAATCTTATAATGACCTCCAGCATTTTGTAAGTGAGATCACATGATCACACTGTGAAACTGCCCTGTGATCCAGGATGTTCATCATATTTCATAAGATAAACTTAAGAACAGAGTACTGCAATCTTTTTAGTAGTAATAAACCATCTGCTGGTCAGTTTATGTTCTAACAGTGTTGGAACAGTTTCAGTTGCTGCATGATGCTGATCTTAGACTGTTTTTGTTCTCTTTCCATTTCTTTAACTCCAGATAAATACTCAAAAAAGCAGCTCTCTCCTACACAGTGCTCAGTTATAACCTACATGCGTCTCCAAACCGAGAATCCCCGCAAAGAGCTGGACCTGAGCAAATTCAACACATCAGAGGAAGGATACAGGAGACTCATCCCTGCTGTTTCAAACTGCAGGAAGGCTCAGTGAGTGTTTCTTTCATTTGGAGTTTCTGCTATCTGTTGGGTGACTGATATTGAATAGAAATACTAAGGATTAAATAGCTGCTGCTTATTTAGCGGTTACGCAGATTTATAAAACACAGTGAGCTCTCGGAGAAGGTTGAGATAACTGAATATCATTCCAAGATATTGTGATTCAGGTACCAAAAATTCATAATGACAACCAATAAAGTTGTATAGATACTACCAAGAAGTTTCAGTGAACACTAAACCATGACTCAGCAGGTCATCTTACAATTTTATCACCTGTCTAATATTGTGTAGGTCTACCTCCTGCCAGCAAAGTAGATATGACCTATCCAGACATGGGCTCCACAGCTTTCCTTTTATTATCTGGCGCCAAGACATTAGCAGGAGATCCTTTAAGGACTGAAAGTTGAGAGATAGGGCCTAAATGCATTGCATTAATTTTGACTTAGGGGCATGTGATTCTGTCACTGCTCATCAAATGTCCTTTCTTGGCCCACTTTTGGTAGGTAATGACCACTGCATACAGGGTAATCCCGCGCGCACTGCGCCAAGCTCCGCTACTCGTGCCTGCATCATTTTAGAGAGCTGGATGAGATTTTAGTTAATTAATTAATATATTTAATATTTTAATAAATTTGCCCTGGTGATAAGAAACAAACACTAACATATAGCTTTATATTTCTGTGTATGTCAAATGTTTTAAGTTTTATATAATTGACGGACAGCACCAGACGCCAGGGTGACAACGTGCTTTATTTTTCTAATATATATATATATAAAAAAAAAGTGATTTTTTTTTTCATTTATAAAACTCCAGCATTTGAGTGAGAATTAGTATCTGTTAAAATTCTACATGTCTATATCTGCTATATTAAGCTACAGTTATTAAGTCTGTGTACTGAACATAAATATAAATCCTTATAACTGTCAGAAATAAATATAACTAATTATAACCTATAATTACTGTGCAGATTTTTAAGTATATTTATTTTTGTAGTTGTAGTTTTTTGTTAAAGGTAAAGGTGGTAAAGAAGTGATGGTGTGTGGTAAAGTAAATGGGGAGTGCAATACAGACAGGGAACATCTGGGGAAGCTGACAAAAGGGCTGATTAACAAACAAGACACAGGTGAGGACTAGGGAGGAAAGAAGATCAACAGAACACATGGCACATGGAGAAGGAGAAGGAAAAGCACATGGAGAGGAAAACTAACACAGATGGAAAAGAGAGGGCCTGTGTAGCTGCAGGTTACCATTCTGAGTAGCCAGCTTAACCTGATCCCCCCCCCCCCACATTCCCTGTGCTCTCCTACCCCCAACTCAAAATAGCTTCCCGCAATCTCACTATCACAACTATTCACAACTGGCTACTTAGAAGAGCATTGTTAGGTTTCTGACAAACATAATATTGTCCATGTCAGCAAAAAAAACCTTATTTAAATTTAACATGCAGTACATTTAAATATGTTAATTATTGTTTTATGTAAAGGTTTTAAATAGGCTGCTGTGTGACACAAATAAACAGGTAACTCACCATTGCTTTGTCTGTTTACATAAGTAACAGTTAATAATTTAAGATAGTTAATATAGTTGCTAAAGTTAGTATGTGCACCATATTCTAAAATTCCATGCACAATTCAGTACAGTTTAAAACATTTTTCTAGTTTGAAAAATACATAAAACTATGTAAGATGTATCTGTTTGCACTCTTTATTTTCTAACGTGTATGTTTTTCAAAGCTGAGAACACTCAGATACGTTATTTGTAGATTATTAAGCCAAATAATGTGTTTTTGTTCCTATTTGAGATTCTAGCAATAAAAAGAGAGAATGAAATTACATGCACTGTGTGTCTGAATATTAATGTCCAGAATTCCAAAGAATATCAATTATAAATGTAATTGTTTAGACAATTTCAGATTCAGTCGTTGCTAAATAATTTCACATTTGCTTCATGTGTAACTTCTTTCTTCCCCATCTGTAGATTTGCTGGCTGTAATCTCACTGCTGGCTGCATTGAAGAGTTATATGCAGCTCTAAAAACAGAAAACTCTTCCCTAAAAGAGCTGGACCTCAGTAACAACAACCTGCAGGATTCAGGAGTGGAGAAGCTCTCTGATGGACTGAAGAGTTCACACTGTAAAGTGGAAACACTGAGGTCAGAATCCTAAAATTTCATTAGATCATATAATTCTACACTAACATTAGAAATGCACACACCACTAATCCTCTGGCACCACATTTAAATGGGTTAAAAGAACTATCACCAAATTGTCTCTAATTATCTCAGGCTGAATGTTTGGTTTAGTGGGGTTTATAATTATACTTTGTTTTTGATTCACTTTTACACTGATACACAAATGCCAAACCCTATTATGTCACTATTACTACTGCGCTGAGAATTATACACCTTCCACAAAAACCTGCTTAGTGTAATTATTCACTATTGATCAGATATTTGATATCTGATATTGAGTGTAAGTAAGTAACTGAAAAGTTAAGTCAAGACATCAATATTTTATCACAAATCAGTTAAAGTATCTGATTAAATGGATCCACAAACAGAAACACAGGTACCATTCGGCTTGAGGTGAACATCAATGCAGAAATATATCTGTTGCAGACTGCCCTTCCTCCTAAATTCAACAAACAAATTTAAATCTATAAACGTAATACTTTTTCTACAACTCTGACAGTCTGGTGAAAAACCATTCTAATCACTAAGTCATTGCTAGCACTGAACAGGTTCACTCCACACTGGCACAATCCAAGTTTTACACTACAAATTAAAGCCCTTCAATTTTCCACATGGAAGCAAAAGGGAATCACACACCTCATCTATTTCAGAACAACCTATTTATGTAATTTAATGCAATGTTACAAGTACTGTATTCTCCAATATCAACAACTAAATTAAAGAACGAAAGAAAAAAAAATTAGTAAAATATTTTTTTATAATATACTACAGCTATTCATCCAATTCAATAATTATAAAAAAGATCTTTAAATCATATTCACTCATATCCACCTTGAATAATATAATACTGCTTCCGACAGCTAAGTGGGAAAATTGTCTGGACCTCTCTCCCAATCCTGGTTTATGGAAACAAATATGTAAACACATTTGTACCATGACCACTAGCACAAATTTGCAGCTAACAATATAAAGTTATTCACAGAATTCAAAGCAAAATGTTGAAAGTGACATTGGCTGACATATTGGATGATTTTTTTTCTGCAATTTAGGGAGCACAGACAATTATCTTCATGCCATTTGACTATTTCAGTCCCTTTGGACCAAAGTCCCAGAGACACTTCCCATCAGTATTCCAACATCAGCACCACTCTTCTTGGTGATATATTTAATATACACCCCCATCCAAATTCAGTATCCCCTTACTGATGTCTCTAGCTCTTACTAATAAAGTAGTCCTAAAGAACAGGAAATCACATCATTGGATTAACTTAATTTTAAAATATAACCATATCTTATACTCAAGTTTGCCCCTTCCCCCAATTCAGTTGACCCCCTTATTAGAATCTCACTTAGGTTCCCAAGATATTCCGGACTACCTCTTTATTGATGAACAGAAGGTATATTTTATGTGTCTGTTGTGCCTGGTCTCTCTTTGCAGACTTGCTTTGTGTAATCTCGAGAAAAGTGAAGCACAAAGACTTTAGTCATTATTTTAGAGTGTTAATTAGTTTTATTGTGGTGCCATGTGACAATAAACACAGATTGGTGAAATCATCACAGTTTGTGTGTGTTTGATATCACAATATATTACATTTGTGAATTAGGGGTGTGTCATTTCATATATTATGCAAGAATATCGCCAACATTTTTAAATATTGTAAAAGGTATTATGCCCTGAAATATTGTGCATTATCACCCACCCCTAATTATCACATCAGGGTACTACTTTTTTTGCTGTTTTTATCAAAAGAAAAAAATCACACTGTTCTCATTTTCTGTTATACATCTACTAGAGACAGATTATATCAGTCCAGTATAATTTATTTTACTTTAATCCTGGATATATGTAGATATTTGGAGTGCATTATTAGTATCATGACATTGTGGATCATCGACTTCTTACAAATCTGATACAATTGTTGTATTTTTTTAAGATCTTAGTTAGGGGTGTGCCATATCATATTCTATGCAAAAATAAAAATTATTTTTTCTTTTGTTGCACTCCTTTTGTTGTTGGAAAAGATTTATACAGATTTATACAGATTACAAAACAATCATTATGTCGATTGTCATCAAGATATTGGGCTCTATCTTAGACCCTGGAAGTGAGGTGTGTTCATGTAAATTTCTGGCATATGTCCATTCCTATCTTAGCTACGCATGCATGCTCCGTTCACCCCCCCTTGTTATGTTCACATGGACATGCAACAGTGTGCATACCCAACTTTTACATCAACAATAAACAGAATACAAAATAAAATAACATTGCTGTTCCAATAAATGAGCAGGTCAGTTTTCTCTGCTGAGAAGCAACGAAGCACAATGCGCCATTAAAATAGCAATCCACCAAAGTCAGAGTGCACCTGGCTCTTAAAAGTAACAGCAAGTGACGCTGATTTTTTTACTGTATGTTACACCAAAACACATCCATGAATAATTGAGAGAATTAGTAAATGCCTTTTGTGTGTTTCAAGCTGTGCAAAGTCAAGTCAAGTAAAGTAGTTTTATTGCCAATACTGCATATGTACAGGACATACAGAGAATTGAAATTATGTTACTCTCCTTCCCAAAAATTACAGCAAGTACAGATATAAGATCATAAATATAAAAAGAATGGGAGACACTATATGTACATTACAACAAGGACACAAATAGACATAACAAGACAATAGTGCAATAGTGGTGGGATAAGATGGAATGACAGTGCAAGTATAAACAGAACCCGTATGAACAGTAGTGCAAATAAAATATAATAGCTTAAGGCTAGTAAAGTGAATGAGTGTGTAGAGTTCTTAAAGTTCACAGATTTTGGGGAATTAAAGTGTGTATGACAGTATAGCAGTAGTGCAGGTATGGGATGTGTAGTGCATGACCATTTTAAAAGTTCCAGTACTGTGTGTATTCTAGTACAGTGTTTCAGTACTGTGTTGGTGGGGGGTGGGGGTCAGGATGCTGAATGAGTGTGTGGGTAGGCATACTTTTCCTGTCGTTACTATAGCAAAGACACACTGATGCCCTAAATCAAGCTGCACGGTGCACGGTTGATGATTCACTGAAAATAATAAAATAGAGCCCTGTGTCTCTTATTACAAAAAATATTCATAACATTCTTTATCTGTGCAGTTGATGTATTTCTAAATAATACATACTACATAGTACTTTTAATGCTTTGTCTACCCTCTTGTTGCAGATTAGCCACCTGTAATTTCACTGGGAAATCTTGCAAATTTCTCATATCGGCTCTAAAATCAAAAATCTCCTCCCTGAAAGAGCTGGATCTCAGTGGCAATGATCTGCAAGGTTCAGGAGTGGAGGAGCTCTTCATGGATCCACAAAGTTCACCCTGTAAACTGGAGATACTCAGGTCAGAATTCTAATTCTTCAGTAAAGAGCGTCCGCAATAAACTTGCTTTGTATGCTTAATCAAAATTTTTACCTTTCGCTAGCACGTATCAAAACATTATATTATTGACAATTAAGTTGCCTTTTATACAATACAGACATGCATTACTTGTCTGGGAACTTAAAAGTAGAAATGTAGGCAATTGTAACCAATTACAATTTATCAAAGTAAGCAAGTTACTCACCAGGAAATGGTGGACGGCAGTAATCCTGCTCCATAGCGTTAGCGTTTGGCTCGGTTAGCAGGTTAGTCTGGTTTGGTTGTTTATGTTTGCTGTTTGAGCAAAAAGGCACACTGCAGTAGCTCTTGCTATGCTGTTGCATTTTGTCTGTACGTTCTACCTGCGCTGTTTACCCTGCTATTTTAATCTCCACATTCCAAACCCTGAAACGGTATGAGCCGATATCGATACTGTATGTAAGTGCCATTATCGGCGCCTGGCTATGATAAAAACTGGCTATAAAAAAAAAACACTTTTTTTAAAAAAACACAACTTTTTTAATTTGTACTACTTTTTTAGGGAGGTGGAGTAAATTTACCACAGAAAACGTAAGACTAATTTACAGTAGATAAATGTTGTAACCACTTTAAAGTAAAGCTAAATTATAAAGTTTCTAAATTAATTTGTTTGTGTTTTTATTTAGGTTGTAAATACTTTTAAAAGCATTAATAAACAGTGACAACACATACATAAATAGGGGAGCAGTGACCTGTTGTTTGCCTGTGTTTGTACTGTAAAACCTTAAAGTCTTTTCCTTCACTCAGCATTAACAAATCTAATAAAATAATACAGAAAGCCAGTTTAGTCATTAAATATATTAATATACAGTATATTATGATTAATGAGTAAATAATTAATCTGGGTAGTTGTTTTCCTTTCTGTTTACGTGTTATTAATGCGTTTTAAGTACAGTATTTACAATGCGACTGTAGGGAACTTAGATTTCCAGTATCACTTGTTTGCAGTAATAATCACTCTGTTTCTACAGTGTGTTTTTTGTCAGGTCAAAGACAGTCTTATATTTAGTACAGTCAAAGCTCTCCCATGAATACATGAAAAACAATACCGTCAAAATTCAGTGTTTTCATCATATTCAGATGTGTACATGGTGCAGATAATACAAGGCAAGGTAATCTTTATAGTACATCAGTTTTGTGCAAGAAGTATTGGCCAGTTAAAGTTGCAGTTGCATTTTTTTGTATGCCAGTGATTAAATAGGATAATAGCATAATAAGGTGATTTCACCATTTTAAAAAGCAATGAAATGCTAATTATAAGGCATAAAAGCGTAAAATATCAATGCCTTAGTTGGACTATAAATATTTAAAAATATTCTTATGAAATAAATGTCACGCTTTGGTCCTTTTCATGGTTCTTTCTGGTCAGTCTCTGTTTTTCCAGTCTGTTTGTTTTCCTTGCCATGGGCTTTTTTAGTGCATGGCTCTGTTTTGTTCTTCCCTTGTCTCCGCCCTAGTCATTAGTGTTTCCACCTGGCTAATTTGTCACCCTACCCTATCTCATTACCTTCTCCTGGTGTTTCCAGCCCTCAGTGTGTGTAAATATATTGCCCCTTTGTTTCAGTGTCCCCCTGTTTGTGTATTATGGTTGCTCCTTCATTGTTTCCTGTCCTAGTTCATTTCTTTGTTCTGGTTTGTTTAAGCCCTGTCAGTTTGTTTATCTTGTTTTTGTGTTATGTTTTTGGTTTATTGTTGGTTTGTTTTCATTGTTAAATTTACTTGCATTTACATCCATCCTCTCATCCTTGCTGCAACTATATATGAAACAACCTCACAGGTTAGATGTTTCATATATATATTTTGCCTTTCCCTTTTGTATTATCTTTGGTTTACTTGTGTATGACCTCCTGCCTAAACCCTCTGGTATGTTTGTTTACGCTGCCATTTTGGTTCTTGCTCTGTATGCTCTTGACTATTCTTTTCAGCCTAATCCCTTACTTAATAAATTATCTTTATGGTATCTGCACTTGTCTGTCCCATGTTTGGCTCCCTTGACAAAATGTTGTGTTTGTTTTGTTTTCTGTAACTGTTTGTAAAACAAAAAAAAAACAAAAGTAAATGAAAAAAGCACTAACATGGATTGATGGTAGTAATAGGACTGGTCACTGATTGGTCACGTGCAAGATACTTTCAGAAAAGGAAGATTATGGGGATATAGTGAAACAGGTCAGAGGTGGAGGGAGTTCACAGAAGTGTGACAGTCAATATTATTTTACCTTTTTCTCTAATATATTATTTTATATATCTCTAGCTGTTGACAGTGTCCTTATTAGCAATATTTCTCTCCCCCTCTCCAGATCAAACTTTTGTTTATACAAGTATTTAAATACGTTATACTTTTTCCACTGAAATATTTATCTTTGAGTACCTTAAAACCTGGTGTGTTTTTTTTGTGCAGGCTAGCTTTGTGTAATATTGAAGAAAAGGTTTGTGAATATCTGGGATCAGTTTTAAATCAGGAAAATTCCCTGAAAGAGCTGGACCTCAGTAACAATGACCTACAGGATTCAGGAGTGAAGCTTCTCTCTGCTGGACTGAAGAGTTCACACTGTAAACTGGAGATTCTCAGGTCAGTTCATCCTAGATTTATAAAGAAATAAATGTAAACTGAAGGCCTCATGTGCAGATTTAGCACTACAAAAAATATGTTGTGTTTTTACTCAATATACACTATAAAAATGTTAATTTTAAGAAAACAGGAACATACACAGTGTCACGTAGCTTAAGCACCGGAAACTATTTAAATACCAACTGTGGCTTTATTCGAAAACGTATTAGCCTGCTAAGTAAGTTAAGGAGTACAAGTTAGTTACAAGCCATGTATACAAGCTGCTTTGAAACATAAGGTGTGCCTAAAGATGAAGGAGGAAAGAGATAAATGTTACCCGTCACCTCTATATACAAACAGGAGAGGCAAGACAGAATTACTAAATTCCAAAATTGCAAAACACACAATAAACAATTATTCAGCATCACACACAACTGGTCACCGGTACAGGAAGAGTATGAGGTCATGCATCACATTTAAGTTTTCATGTTCAAATGTCACACTAATTCAAATGTCACACAAATGTCATCCAAATGTTGTTATACAGATATATTTTCAGACCAACAGACGCATCTAGATAATCATATTTCAGTGTATCAGATTTCAGTGTATCAAAGAAGAGCACCAAAAGTTAGTTACCGATTCCAACCTCAGTGCCACAACAGTCAATGCACATACATCTGTAATGTTTATCCATGCAAATACAACTTGATCACAAAAAACAGTGCAGACAATTATCTCAACAACTGTAATTTTACAAACAAGCCTGAACACTGAACTCTCTCTCTCTGTCTCTCTCTCTCTCTGCAGGTTATCTGGTTGTATGATCACAGAGAAAGGATGTTCATCTCTGGCATCATGTTTGAGTTCAAGCTCCTCCCACCTGACAGAACTGGATCTGACCTACAATAACCCAGGAGAGTCAGGAGTGAATCTGCTCACCCCACACTGCAAACCCGGCACACTCAGGTATGAATGACTCCGCCAGTGTGTGTTTTATTGCTGTGTTCTAACTGTGTTTAAGGCATTTTAGTGAAGGAAACAGTTTGTTGATTGTAGTGCTGTACCCGAGAGATTTGAATGTTAAGTATTAATATTAAACTTTTTGTTCAGAAAACATGTTTTTGATTTCTATTGCTGATTTTCACCACATTAAGAAAGTCTGCAGAGTAACAGGGATGTATTTTGAGGTTTAAAAATAGTAAAGAGATGCAGTGTATGATTAAGGATCATAATTGCATCCTAGTTTAATTACTGACATATAATGTCAGGCTATCATATGGATTTGTGGAATAATATGACATATAGTGTTGCCAACACTAGCTATTGGCTGTCCTAAAAGTCGCTAGAATCCACTAAAGGACGCCATCTTCTAATTCTCACAATACATATTTTTGAAGCTGTAAAAAAATAACGTTGTGGGAGAGAAAAAGGTGAGTAAAAAAACACCCTAAATATGTTCAAACAACTACTTCAATATGTTGAACAACTACTGTTGCCTTTGAAATAGGGAGTCACTTCTAAAAATAACTTCACGACTTGTATAAATCATTTTTACATACATTTTTACATTTTAATGAAAATTACATAAATCCGTTTTTTGCCATGTTGGTAAATGTTAGCATAAGAGTGGCAGTTAGCAGGAACTGCTATTCTATGTTCAACCCTCCTCCTTTATCTGGGCTTGAGACCGGCAAACTGACTATAAAAGAGACATTTATCAGAGTCATTTAGTTTTTTTGTTTTCTTTCTTCTTTTTTGTTTTTGTTTTGTTTGTTTTATTTAATTTTTCTTAAGTTTTCTTTAGTTTCAAACCTAATATACAAAAAAAATTCAATGATGAGGTAGCTAACTAGATGTTTAGCTTTTCAAAAAGAGGCAGACACTGTGGACGAGGTAAGCGACAGGCTACGTGGTGAAAAAGGTGAGTGACTGACTGAGACTGTGTGAGTTAAATTCAGTGATTTCTGTTCGTGTCACACTGAAGATGCATTTATATTTACCTCCTGCTCTGTAAATATGGGGCGGGGTCAGTCAGCGGCAGCTTTGGGTATGCGCAGTTCATTTGCAGTGTGTTTGTGGAGCGGTGAGGTTCTGTTCTGAGTGTGAGAGACTGCACTGTAAGTGTTGTGGGGCGGGGCTTGCTCGCTGAGGACAGTAACTGAAGAACATGTGTGTTCATCTCAAAGTCTCCAAAAGTCTCCAATAACACCACAAAAACTTGCTAGATTTGTAGCTAGTTGCTTTTTTAAAAAAAGTCTTGGAGGGACTGAAAAGTCGCTAAATATTGTGACAAAGTCGCTAAGTTGGCAACACTGATTACCGACAGCATGCATTTATTTATGTTTAAAAAACGTTTGTGTAACCACAAACATAATAAACCTGCATATGTATATATGAACAAACTATATGACTCCATAACTGAATTATTTTACATAAAAATAAAATGGTATGCCAAAACTGTTTAAGAATATCCACAGCATTGCCTGCACTGAAATAGTATTTTCTTGTTTTTAGCAGGATTATTAGTTTTCTGTACTTTTCTTTCGATCTAAACACATTTTAGATGTAAAAGAATTAATATAAAAAATGTCTTTTTAATGTGATTTAGATTCAAAATTTTTGGAGATGATAAAGCAAATGTTTGTTTTCAGCCTTTTTTTTCACTTTGGCACAAAAAGCATGCCTTACACGTCTGGAAACGTCCAAAAACATACTAATTCTCGTAACATGAAATAACCCAATCAGTGTGCTCTGACTTTGGCATGTTGTCCCTGCAGTCTGATTAGCATGGTGGTGTGTTCATGGTGTTAGTGATACAGCAGCACCTCAGTGTCCCTGCAGGACTGAGAATAGTCCACCATCAGCATCCTGTAACCACTGAAGATCTACAAGGTGTTTCAGCTGTAGATTGGAGTGTGTAATACAGTGGAGGACAGTTATTAAACACAGTGCTAATACTCACAATATTACAATACTATGCAAAAATATACAAGTTGTGACCAAAATAATGCTAATAATGTATTATTTAGGCTATTCGTAATATATCCCCCCAGCTGCCACAATAATATTAAAATAATTAGCAACTGAACACAATTATTAAAACATAATAGTGGGTAATTCTAATTTTTGGCAGTGCTATCTTTAAAACAGAAATATTTTTTAAATGTAAAAACTAAAAAAAATAGTAAATAAACCAGTCCTGATACAGGTGATTAGTGTTGTGTAAAGATGGGGTGTCTCTTGTGCAACCCATGTGGTCTATAAAATAGAGCAAAAAACTACATAAAAAAACAACAACTAAAAAACAACAACAATAATAATAATAAACAGAGTTCCTTTTACATCCCAAGAAATCTTTACAGTAAAATGTGTGAAGTGTAAAAAAAAAAGATGGGAGAAGCAACACTGAAGACCTGCCACTCTGGAGAAAAGCCATAGTAGAGGAACAGCCAGTCAGAGGACCTGAACCTGTGTGATGAAGCATAAGGCAGTAAGAGAGACAGATAAGAACACAGCAGTGCAAGACCTTAAAGGACAATAACAGAACTTTTGAACTAAAGTAAAGTGCATTTTAATAACTGCGTTAGTCTATCCAAGAACTAATGATGACATGACAGAGAAACAACCAGTAACACAGAAACAACCAGTAACACAGAAACACAACCAGTAACACAGAAACAACCAGTAACACAGAAACAGAACCAGTAACACAGAAACACAACCAGTAACACAGAAACACAACCAGTAACACAGAATCACAACCAGTAACACAGAAACACAACCAGTAACACAGAAACACAACCAGTAACACAGAATCGCAACCAGTAACACAGAAACACAACCAGTAACACAGAAACACAACCAGTAACACAGAAACAACCAGTAACACAGAATCACAACCAGTAACACAGAAACACAACCATTAACACAGAAACACAACCAGTAACACAGAATCACAACCAGTAACACAGAAACACAACCAGTAACACAGAAACACAACCAGTAACACAGAAACACAACCAGTAACACAGAAACACAAGATGAGTAAAGGCATAATGGAGCTGATCAGTACGGACACAGATTAGAGCCGTCAGTACTGTGCTGACAGCGGGAAACTGGCTAAAACCTCTCTAATAGGTTATTATTGATCAGATTATCTTGCATTTCTAAAGCAACATCCATCTCCAGAGCTTTAGAGACAAATGGTCATTTTGAAATTGGTCTAAGATTTACTCAGACAGAGCTGTCTAGACCTGGCCTTTTAAGAATGGGTGTAACAGCAGCCAAATTCAGAACACTGGGGACATAAGCAGTAGTAAGAGAGGTTTATGAGATGGGATACAGGTGTAGAGATATCAGCAAGACAGAGCTTCAGAAGTGAGGTGGGGCCAGATCGAGTAGGCAGGGTAATATTTAGATTGGGTAATTATCTGTGATGAAGTCAGTCCTGACAGGGCAGAATATGAAGAAGAGACGACCACAAAAGCTAAGAGCAGTGGAAGAGCAGTCAGAGGAGGCAGAGTAAGATTTTTTTTTTTTATATTGAGAAGAGGGAGAGGAATCTGCAGGAGTGAGAGGTTGAAGCTCATTAGTGACAGTGGAAAAGTGTTGTTTAGGATCATGACCAGAAGCTTTAATTAATAGAGAATAATAAACAGAGCCCTGCATTTACTGCAGCTTTATATTTCAGAATGTTTTCAGAAGAGAAGTGAATGAACATGTGAACCAGTTTTCTTATAAAGACGCTCAAAACGTCTGGAAACACAGAGTTCAGGGTAAATCAGGGAGAGGAGTTGGCGGACGGCACAGTTCTGGTCTTAAGGGGAGCTGGAGTGTCCAGGGTGTCAGAAACAGACACAGCACAGCAAGAGACAGAAGAGGAGAGTTTACAGATCACAGACAGAGAAGAAGATCTGATTAGAGCAGAAAAGAACACAGAATCTACAGCAGCAGAATTACAGAACAGAATACAGGTTATAGGATGTGATTTAAGATTAGAAAGAGATTAGCTGTAATCAGTTTATGATCTGAAATTCTGATATACAGACCAGAAACCCCAGCTGGATTATTATGATTTAAAAAGATATTAAAGTAAATTCTTGTGGAATCTTAATAATGAGATGTTCCTTGTTTATGATCACTTATTCCTTTTTACATTTTTTATCGAAAAATACTCACAGTTTCACTGACACGCAGCTGACAGGAACCTTGTGTTCCCCTTCACATTTTTTCCATTATAATGCAATAAGATAATGAGTTTATTATACTTTTATATTTTGAATCTGTTATTTACCTATCATTTTTTTCATATTTTGTCCAAAGTTCTGCATTAACATGATTTTTTTAGGGTACAGAATCTGTATCATATGTGAGAACACTGCAGTGCCCTGCACCTTTGGGTCTTTCCAATGTAACGGGGTTGAATTATTTTAGCTAATAGTAGCAATAATTCCATATTTAGCTTTGTTTACATGCAGAGATGTTGTCCAATCTGACTGCATTAATTATGATTCTAAAACAGTCTGATGAAAATGCTCACTATCTGATCCAAACCATGACGACCAGCATCATATGAGTTTAGTCAGAGTAAGAGCAGTAGGATATTAGCTGAAATTTATTTAAAGGAAATAGAAGAAAATGTTTATTACATTCACTGATTAAAGAAGAGATTACTAATGATTACACCAAACCTCTGGATGATACCAGTACCAGTCGTCCCAGTGAAGGAATTTACAGATATTAACAGGACTGTTTTCAGTGCATATAGAGCACAGCAGCTTCCACCTTTCTCCAGTTCATGGTATATCTAATTTATACTTTAATCTTCATAACGGATGATAAAATAGAAATTCTTAACAGGAGTGTGTGACCTGGGATGCTATTGTAAATAAAGGGACACACATTTTAATTACTTTTATACTTCACAGAAAAATTACATTTAAAAATGTGTTTTTGGAACCAAGTTTACTTGATAAGATAATTGTATAATTTAATGTAAAATTCACGATTGACACGTTACTTTGCATCCTGAGTTGTATACAGACAGATCCCTCAAACAGTGATACGCTCACCAGACCAGTAATCTGCACTGTTTACAGCAGCCATGCACTGAGAAATCCTCTATTAATAATAATAATTAATCCCACAGTGAGGAAAATTACAATCTCCACTTTTAACCTAGTGCTAGTGAACACACACACACACACACACACACTGAGCAGTGAGCACACTCAGAACACACACACACACACACACTGAGCAGTGAGCACATTCAGAACACACACACACTGAGCAGTGAGCACACTCAGAACACACACACACACACTGAGCACACTCAGAACACACACACACACTGAGCAGTGAGCACACTCAGAACACACACACTGAGCAGTGAGCAGTGAGCACACTCAGAACACACTCAGTGATGTTGTGGAATATTGGGAGCACCCAGGAGCAGTGAGGATTAAGGGCAGAACCGTGTCGTTGATGGAGCGCTGCTCTAACCACTGAGCCACCACTGCTCATATTCCAGTAATTCTACATGCTGCTGTTGTCCTGTATATGTGGAGAATGTACTGTAACTCTTTGACTGTAAATGTAATGGATGCAGGAGTTTATATAGCTGTTATTCTTCTATTTAACTGATCACTTAAAGGATTATCCTCCTCGCTCAATGAGATAAAACTGCATTCAGAATGGCCTCAATAGCACTGCTTTATGAATGTGTTCTATTCTGATTGAGCTATTAATTGGAATATTGTCAGATTATCAGGCTGCATGTAAACGTGGTTAATATCATCACATGATATTTAGCACGTTATAAAATTGTAATTTTAGGTCTGAGTGAATCATATCAGAAGAAATAAAATAATTTACATTCAATTCAGGCATACAGACTATTATATACAGGAGACAGGTGTGTTTCTGTCACACATCTTTTCAGCGAATAAGAAGATAAAACTGTTGGGAGCAGATTGTTATATAATTTTATCAAACATTCCTCCTACAGCTGCATTCTCCATTATCTGGTCCAGGGTGTGAATTATCAGAGTCTTATTTGCTTACTGTAATTTTTACAGTACATAAATGATAAATACATTACACCAGCTAATGTAGCACATACCACACTGTACCTTCATAGTCAGAGTCATAAACAATATACAGTATTATACAGCAAAATCAACAGCTAGTCAATCCCACAAACACACACCCAATAGAATAGAATAAAACTTTAATTTTTCTCTGGTTTCACCATACAAAGGACAATTAAGTAACAAACACGTCCATAAAAACAAAACAAACAACATATCAGTAAATAACAATAACACTGCTATAAATAATAAACATGTACAAACCAGGAACAACTTAGTGCAATTTGTTAATGCGTTTGATGGCACCCTTTATTTAGGGTTGCTGGGATACATTTTAGGTGCTGGAGTTCCACTAAAAAGAGCTAGCGATGTTCATGCACATTACATTAACATCTGAAATCTGCACTATTTTACTCTTAATTCCTTTAAATGAACAAAATCACTGTACCAAAATTCACACTGTAATACAATCAGCACCATTTCAGTCTCACATACATAATAAAAAATAAACAACTTTTAAATTTAAAGCTCACATAAAGCTCATTATCTTAAGGCCCTGTCCCACTGCGATTGCGTCTAAATATCCACTAAAGTACGTCCAAATTTATCAGAAAACACTGCGTCCACTGACGCAGTGCGTCCAAATTACGTCCATATTCCGTCTAAATTGAAGTTGGACGTCGACTTCCAACCATATATGGTTGTTTTTTCTAGTGAATCATCATTTCTTCTTGAGTTACAAGAGAGAGAAATCCGTATAACTGTTTGATCCAGCTGTTAAACTGTTATATTAATACCATTTTAACCTTTTTCGTTTCTATATTTTGAAATTCGTTAGATTATATTTTTGTCAACATTTTGGGTTTATTTTCGTTTGTTATTTTTCTAATAAAAATAGAAATTACATAATTTATTTTCGTTTGTTATGCTGTGCAGGAACAGTAGCCTATGCCTATATCTAAAAGTAGC
The DNA here is from genome assembly GCF_023375975.1 of Astyanax mexicanus. Lineage (NCBI taxonomy): Eukaryota > Metazoa > Chordata > Actinopteri > Characiformes > Acestrorhamphidae > Astyanax > Astyanax mexicanus. Next base: position 4,658,981 of record NW_026040043.1, on the reverse strand, counting down.
AATAGGCTGGGAAAAAAGCCAGAACATTGAACAAATGCCAGTATAATAACTAAAAACTGGCGGCTAGCAGACGCCTGCAGCATCATTGATTTCTAAGTTTTTTTATGTTTTAATGTTTAAATGTGTTTTAAAGGGGTTTTTAAGCATCTGTAATGCAAAAAAAATATTTTTTACTTCTGACGATTTTTTTTTTCATGTTTGCAAAATTAATGTTTCTTTTATTGTTTCGATAATCAACTCTTTTGGGAGCAGTTATAGGCCCTGAGAAGGGCCTTTGGAATGCTTTGTTTCACAAAATAATTCTTTTCAAGGCTGTAGGAAGAAAGCAGAAACGTGCAAAGCATTGACATGTAAAAATCAAATATGCAAGTACATTTTAAAAACAGTTTCAATGTTCAAAATCGCTTGGCGGCAACCCTTCCTCTTGGCTGGCATCTTGGAAAGTGTGGAAAAGCGATGGACGCCAGAAAAATATTTTTATGGACGTCGACGTCCACCTGTACGTGCCGTCCAAATATCCACTAAAATACGTCCATATTAGTCGCCGTCTATTCCGAAAATTTTGGGAGGTACCAAAACCACTTTTGCGTCTAAAGTGGACGGCAATGTCTAAACTACGTCCACTTGGACGGTGCCATCCAAATATCCACTAAACTACGTCCAGATTGCGTCTAAATATCCACTAAATATCCACTAAACTGCGTCCACTGAAATTTGGACGTACTTTAGTGGATATTTAGACACAATCGCAGTGGGACAGGGCCTTTACATAGCATAAACACTTATTACACATTTCAGTAGTTAAAGCACAGAGAAGCTGGTGTTTTTTAGAGGCTGAATTATAGAAAAAGCTGCAGCAGAGCAGCTAAACTATACAGCTGAGTTCTGTATTAAAACAGCAGGAGAACAGAAACACAAACCCACTTTAAAACCTTTAACCTGCTGCTGTAATAAATCCTTTATTAAAACACTGAATTACAGATCATATAAAAGTACAGAGAGTGAGATTCTCCTTCTGAACCCATTAGAACAGACCCTATGCTAAGCTAAGCGGCTAATGTATTCTCCATCTTTTCATTCTCTGATAAAACTGATCCAGTAGAGGTGGGCTGATCGATCCAAATATCGATAATATCGATACCAACGCTGGTATTGGTATTGAGCAATACTCGTGTAAAAATATCGATATTCAAGCTTTTTTCTCTGCCGCACGCACTGACTGCTGCGCACGAGGATTCACCACAGTCTACTCTCTGGTCTCTTGTTGTTGCACATGCGTCACATGGCTCAGCAAAGCCAGCCAAACCGCCATGCAGGCAGGCTCAGCCTGGCCCCGCCCACTCAGCGCTCTCCTCGAGTCGATACGCCTCTACCTCAGGAGATTTGTGTTGAGTGATATTTTTTTACACTCTGTTTATTTAAGAAAAAACTTGCATTTGAATTGCACTGAAAGGAAGACAATTCCTTATTTTTTATTGTTTTTCCAAATGACAATTCTATTAAAAAAAAGAAACAAAGAACTAGAAAAGATGTCTAGTGAGGGGAGAATTTTTATTTTATTTTTAAATATTTTTTTACTTTATATTTAAACTTTGTTTTGTTACTGTTCCATTGTTTCTAAACAAAAATGTTGATTGTGATACTAAAGTATTTTGTTATCACTTACAATGTTTGGTGAAATTATATCCTAGGTTTTTGGATCATTTGGATCTATAAAGCTTAAATATTAAAAAGTATCGGTATCAGTATCGATATCGGCAAGACTGGCCCTGCGTTTACTTGGTATCGGATCGATACCAAAATTCCCGGTATCGCCCACCTCTATGATCCAGAACAGGCTTATCTTGGACTGTGGTGTTACACAATGCTTCATGAAGCTTTCAGTGTAAAGTCTGGACGTTTCAATCTGGTTAGTGTGAATGAGCTTCAGTGAAACAGAATGAATCTTGTAGGAAATGAAACTGGACAGTAGAAGCAGCGTAGAGACGAGTATCAGAAGCTTCACTGAATCATTTTCTGATTAAACTGCTTCAGCTGTGTTAATGATCCAGAAGCTTGGTAATGGTCATCACTAGTGTAAAGCTGTAGCAGTGAGGATGTAGAAAAGGACATTTCATAGCTCTATAATGAGGGAAAGCAGCACAGAGCTCAGTGTATCTCCAGCCTGCAGTAAAAGCTTTATTCTGAAGTGTTTAGCAGCAGCCAGAGGCTGGAGTTTCCTGCTGATTCAGAATAAGAGCGTCCTCTGCAGGGGGAGAGGAGTATCACCTATTTGTCACGCTGCCTCGTTCTCCTTCCACATTACCGGACTCCATTTCCCAGAATCCTGTTGATTATGACACCAACAGTATCCGTTCTACTTCACCCAATCACATTTCGCTCCGACGCTCTGATTCCCCGGTGTTCTGAGTTAGTTCCGGTTCATACCCATCTAGCTCCGGTATTTAAGTCTGCAGTTTGTAAACAAACACCGCGAGGTATTGTTAACTGATGTTGCATACTAAGCGTTCTCCTATCGTTTCTCGTTTTGGCTTTATGATTACGACTCTGTTTTTGGATTATTGGTTTATGTCTTTTGTCTTGCCCTTATTGGATTTATTGCATGGTTGGACTGATACTCGGTTACGAACTCGGACTGTACTTTCGACTACGTCTTGGTTTTTCGGTGAGATCTTTGTTTGCCTGGCTTTACTGTTTCTTGTTATACTGCCTGTTAATAAACCTGTTTGCTTATTTTACTCGGCTTGCGTCACTCCTCACTACCTGGCGTTACATAATACCTCGCCGCTAGTGATGGCCGAGTTAAATAATCTTCAACAGGCAGTCGGTAACCAGGGGAGGGTTCTCGAACAGCATAGCCAGTTGTTCGAGAGCTTTGCTAACACCGTTACCACTCTTACTACTCAGCAGTCTGAGCAGCACTCTCAGTTAGCTCGGATCACTACGAGCCTCCAAGATATTGCTAATCAGCTTGCTCAGCTGAGAGTAGCCACGCCAGCTAGCTTAGCCTCCGCTAACCAGGCCTCTGTTAGCTCTCCAGCTAGCGCTCCCAGCTATCCTTCGGCGGCTGCTTTTCCGGTAAGCAAACCCGATAAATATGATGGCTCTCCGGATTTGTGCAGAGGTTTCCTTTTGCAAATGTCACTGTTTTTTGCCAATTCTCTTGTGAGCGTCGATGCAGCGCGTATTTCATTTTTTATATCGCGCCTTACCGGTAGAGCTTTGGATTGGGCTACTGCTATCTGGCCTAGCATTGAGCATAGCACCTACGAACACTTTCTCAGTGAGTTTAAGCTGGTTTTTGATCACCCTCATCACGGACAATCTCAGGGGGAGTTATTAGTCCAGTTACGTCAGGGAAATCGGTCTGTTTCTGATTATGCTCTGGAATTTCGCACTCTGGCTGCGGGTAGTGGTTGGAATGAACCGGCGCTACGAGTGATGTTTCGTAACGGACTCAGGGCAGATGTGCTATCCGAATTAGCATGCAAAGACGACGGATTACCCCTTGATGAACTAATCTCGCTAGCCATTAGACTGGATCAGCTTAAACAAAGCTCTGTACCTGGTCGTAGAGCTGGTATCCCTACTCCTCATCTCGCTACGCCCCGAGCATCTGGATATACTCCTCGGTCCACTTTCAGGGAGGAAGAACCCATGCAAGTGGATGCTACCCGTCTATCGAGTGAAGAGAAGAGGCGACGACTTCAGGCTGGATTATGCTTTTACTGTGGAAGAGCGGGGCACATGTTACGCGAGTGTCGGAGCTGCCCTCCCCGAGTACAGCGAAAACAGTCGTCAGGCTCGTCCAACGGTGGGCAATCCCATGGTTACCATGGCAACCCGGACCGTCCATATGAGCCACCTGCTTCTGACTCGGGAAAGCGTGTGGAGGGGGTTCCACACGCTAAGAGGGTAAGCCGACTAAGCTCTGACATGTTTTCACGATCATTTATTATATCAGTTATTCTGTTCTGCCAGTCCTCTTCCTGTGTTTTTCCAGCTCTGATTGATTCCGGTGCTGAGGGGAACTTTATTAATGAGGAGCTGGCCAGAAGTCTCCAGATCCAGTTCGAGTGCCTGGAGAATCCAATGAGGCTGTCAGCGGTGGATGGGACCCCAGTAGGACAAGGAGCCGTATCCCACATCACCACACCAGTCAAACTGAACGTCAGCGCCCTGCATTCTGAGGAGACCAGGTTTTTTGTAATGAAGGACACTAGCTATCAGATTATTTTAGGACTTCCTTGGTTGAAAAAACACAACCCTCTGATTTCTTGGTCTAATTGTGAAATCATTTCTTGGTCTCCTTACTGTCATGATCACTGTATTACTGGTCCTAAATTGTTGATTCAGGCTACTACTGTAGAGAGCCCAGGTCAGGAATCACTTACACAGATTCCTTCCGATTATGCAGATTTATCTGAAGTATTTAGCAAATCTCGTGCCACTCAACTTCCCCCACATCGTTCTTATGACTGTGCAATTGAACTTATTAATAACCAGATACCTCCTAAATCACGCATTTACCCATTAACTCAGGTTGAGGAATGCGCTATGGAGGAATACGTTCAGGAAGCTCTAGCTCAGGGGTTTATTCGTCCTTCCACCTCTCCCGTGGCTGCATCCTTCTTCTTTGTTAAGAAGAAGGATGGAGGTCTTCGCCCCTGTATCGATTATCGCCAACTCAATGCTGTTACCAAGACATATCCGTACCCACTGCCTCTAGTTCCGGTGGCTCTTGAACAATTACGTGGAGCCTCCTTATTCACTAAGTTAGACCTCCGTAGTGCCTATAATTTGGTAAGAATCAGAGAGGGTGATGAGTGGAAAACTGCCTTTTCGACCACCAGGGGGCACTATGAGTATTTAGTTATGCCTTTTGGTCTCAAGAATGCCCCTTCCGTTTTTCAATCCTTCATTAATGACGTACTCCGTGATATGTTAGGACGATTTGTCATAGTATATATTGACGATATCCTTATTTACTCACCTGATCTACATACTCATGTCTCTCATGTACGCGCTGTACTTACTCGATTACTGCAGAATCAGCTTTTCGTCAAAGCAGAGAAATGCGAATTTCATATGTCTACTATTTCCTTTTTAGGATATGTGATCAGTACTACTGGTATAACTATGGATGATAGGAAGGTTCAAGCTGTTGCTAATTGGCCTCGTCCCAAATCAGTCAAGGAATTACAGAGATTTCTGGGTTTTGCTAACTTTTATCGTAGATTTATACGTAATTATAGTTCAGTAGCTGCCCCACTTACAAACTTGCTAAAAGGTAATGCCCGAAAATTGGTTTGGTCAGAAGAAGCATCTGTTGCATTCTCTTCTCTCAAGGAAGTGTTTATTACGGCCCCTTTATTGAAACACCCCGAGCCTAAGGAACCTTTTGTAGTCGAAGTTGATGCGTCCAGTGTAGGGGTTGGAGCCGTACTCTCCCAACATTTCGGTTCCCCCAGTAAGATGCACCCGGTGGCTTATTTCTCTCATAAGCTCTCCCCAGCTGAACGTAATTATGGAATTGGCGATCGTGAGCTTTTGGCTATTAAGCTAGCTTTAGAGGAGTGGAGACATTGGTTGGAGGGATCATTACATCCCTTTGTAGTAATCACTGACCACAAGAATTTGGAGTATTTAAGATCCATGAAATGTTTAAATTCACGTCAGGCTCGTTGGTCGGTTTTCTTTGCACGTTTTGATTTCGTTATCACCTATCGACCAGGTTCCAGAAACACCAAGGCAGATGCTCTCTCTAGAATTTACGAGGACGAGAGTTTAGAAAGCTCAGAACCCTCTACTATTCTGAAACCAGGCATTGTGGTAGCTCCCATCCGATGGGAGATCTCAGAAGAAATTGATCGGATTAACTCCACTTCACAGCCCCCTGCACAGTGTCCCTCAGATAAAACCTATGTACCTGACCAGTGTAGAGATAGACTTATCACATGGGCCCACACTTCTCTCACTTCAGGACATCCTGGTGAGACTCGAACACATGAATTATTGGAGAATCATTTTTGGTGGGAAAACATGCGCTCGGACATTCATGACTTTGTTGCGTCTTGTACTATTTGTGCTCAGTGTAAAACTCCTCGTACTCTCCCCGCTGGCAAATTAGTGCCATTGCCCGTACCTGCTCGACCCTGGTCACATCTTGCAGTTGATTTTGTTACAGACCTCCCTGAATCTATGGGTCAGACAGTGATCATGACAGTCATAGATCGATTCTCTCGCGGTGTGAGATTCATTCCTTTTTGTAAAATGCCCGTTGCCTTAGAAACTGCTGAAGCTTTGTTTAATCATGTGTTTCGTGTGTTTGGTATCCCGGAGGATATTGTTTCCGACCGCGGTCCTCAATTCATTTCTCAAGTCTGGTCAGCCTTTATGAATAGATTAGGTATTTCTGTTAGTTTATCCTCTGGCTACCATCCTCAAAGTAACGGCCAATGTGAACGAATGAATCAGGAGCTAGGTAAATTTTTGAGAATATATTGTTCTAACAACATTCACGATTGGGCTAAATTCCTTCCTTGGGCCGAACTAGCTCAGAACTCTTTGATCAGTTCCACCACAAAATTGACTCCTTTTCAGTGTTTTTTAGGCTACCAGCCACCCATCATGCCCTGGTCAGCTGAACCCTCCAACATTCCTGCAGTTGATGATTGGATGCGTCGGAGCGAGGAAGTGTGGGAGGAGACTCACAGGCGTATTGAGGCAGTATTACAGCGACAGAAAAGACAGGCTGATCGCCTACGTCGCGAGGCCCCCCTCTATTCTCCTGGAGATCGGGTTTGGCTGTCAACCAGGGATTTCCGGCAACCAGATTCACATAAGAAACTTTCAGCTAAGTACATTGGACCTTTTAAGATTATTAAGAGAATTAATGAAGTCACCTACCGTCTTGATTTGCCTCCTCATTACCGTGTTTGTCCTTCGTTTCATGTATCTTTGTTAAAGCCGGTTATCCCTGGTCCGTTGGATGAGACGTCGCTTGGGTCGCTTCCTCCTCCTTCGGTGGCTGTGGATGGTGATCCAGTCTATGCGGTGGAACGACTGCTGGACTCCAGGCGGAGAGGGGGAGCCCTGGAGTACCTGGTGGACTGGAGGGGTTACGGACCAGAGGAAAGGAGCTGGGTGCCTGCGAGGGATGTTCTGGACCCACTAATGGTGGAGGACTTTCATCGGTCTCATCCGTCTCGTCCGGCTCCACGCCCCAGAGGTCGCCCCAGGAAGAGGTCTCCGGTTCCTCGACGGAGTAGACGTCGTGGTTCAGTTTCTGCCCTTTCTTCCAGCTCCGTCCGCGGCTCCAGGAGAGGTCGTCCAAGGTCCAGGGTTCCCGTCCGTTCCGATCCCGCTTCTGCATTGCCTGTCCGGGACGCCGCTGGGGGGGAGGAGGTGGTTTCCTTGCATCGTCCTCATCCTTCGGCTCCTTCGGACTCTTTGGAGGGGGGAACTGTCACGCTGCCTCGTTCTCCTTCCACATTACCGGACTCCATTTCCCAGAATCCTGTTGATTATGACACCAACAGTATCCGTTCTACTTCACCCAATCACATTTCGCTCCGACGCTCTGATTCCCCGGTGTTCTGAGTTAGTTCCGGTTCATACCCATCTAGCTCCGGTATTTAAGTCTGCAGTTTGTAAACAAACACCGCGAGGTATTGTTAACTGATGTTGCATACTAAGCGTTCTCCTATCGTTTCTCGTTTTGGCTTTATGATTACGACTCTGTTTTTGGATTATTGGTTTATGTCTTTTGTCTTGCCCTTATTGGATTTATTGCATGGTTGGACTGATACTCGGTTACGAACTCGGACTGTACTTTCGACTACGTCTTGGTTTTTCGGTGAGATCTTTGTTTGCCTGGCTTTACTGTTTCTTGTTATACTGCCTGTTAATAAACCTGTTTGCTTATTTTACTCGGCTTGCGTCACTCCTCACTACCTGGCGTTACACTATTAGCCTCAGCTGGATCAAACTCAACTATTAACCAAACTAATAAAACTATAATAATAACTAAACTAACATTTATAACCAGATAAATCTAATCTAATCTAACTCAGTAAATAAATTCAATATTAAAAGTCCCTGTTTATTTTTACTGAACATAATTTAACCCTTCTTTAGTCATAATAGTTACATTTATCACAGGTAATAATAACCAGTGTTACTGTGGTCAGTAATATTACTATAGTACAGTCCTCTGATTTAAATCACTGTTATACAGGTAATGATGTTTAGATTTATATACTTTAACCAAATCAATATTTTACCCTTTAAATGATTAAAAAACATCAAATCATTACCAGAACATGTATTTCTTATTTATTTAATTTGTATTTAATTTAGTAAATATTCTTTACTACACAGTAAATTTGCCAGTGTTAACTTAACACTAACAGTGTTTATTTAACACTGTCCAATTTACTGTGTATATTTTGATTAGTTCTATATTATTTAATAATTAATTAACCACAAGGATGTTGCTGAGAACACAAAATATGCATTAACGTGTTTGTGTATGTGTGTGTGTGTGTGTGTGTGTGTTTAGAGTGGAGCATGGAGGGAACATCAGAATGAAAACAGGACTAAAGAAATGTAAGTACACACACAAACACACACACACACACTCATAGACACAAAGAACACACACACACACACTCAAAAATACACACACACTCATAGACACAAAACACACACACACACACTCAAAAATACACACACACTCAAAAATACACACACACACATACACACAAAAAACACACACACACACACTCATACACACAAAAACACACACACTCATACACACAAAAACACAAACACACACACTCAAAAATACACACACACTCATACACACACACATACACACACATACAAAAATACACACACATTCATACACACAAAAATACACACACACACACACTCAAAAATACACACACACACTCATACACACACAAATACACACACACACTCATACACACAAAAAACACACACACACACACACTCAAAAATACACACACACACACTCATACACACACAAATACACACACACACTCATACACTCAAAAATACACACACACTCATACACACAAAAATACACACACACTCAAAAATACACACACACTCATACACACACAAATACACACACACATACACACACATACAAAAATACACACACACTCATACACACAAAAATACACACACACACACACACACATACAAAAATACACACACATTCATACACACAAAAATACACACAAACTCATACACACAAAAAACACACACACACACACACTCAAAAATACACACACACACTCATACACACACAAATACACACACACACTCATACACACAAAAATACACACACACACACACACTCATACACACAAATACACACACACACACACACTCATACAAAAATACACACACAAATACACACACACACTCATAGACACAAAAACACACACACACACTCAAAAATACACACACACTCATAGACACAAAAAACACACACACACACACTCAAAAATACACACACACACACTCATAGACACAAAAACACACACACACACACTCAAAAATACACACACACACTCACACAAAAACACACACACACTCATACACACACTCATACACACAAAAATATACACACACAAAAACACACACACTCATACACACAAAAATACACACACACACACTCATACACACGCAAATACACACACTCACTCAAAAATACACACACACTCATACACACACACTCATACAAAAATACACATACACACAAAAATACACAGACACACAAAAATACACAGACACTCATACACACAAAAATATACACACAAATACACACACTCTCTCATACACACAAAAATACACACACACTCATACACACAAAAATACACACACACACTCATTAAAAAATACACACACACTCATACACACACTCATACACAAAAATATACACAAACTCTCATACACACCTAAATACACACACACACTCATACACACAACAATATACATACACGCAAAAATATACACACACAAAAATATACACACACCCATTAATACACACGCAAATACACACACACTCATATACACAAAAACACACACACACACACACACACAAATACACACACACTCATATACACAAAAACACACACACACTTATACACACAGAAATACACACATATACACACAACAATATACACACACTCATGCACGCAAAAATATACACACACAAAAATATACACACCAAAACACACACTTACACTAATACACACACACATTTAAATACACACAAAAACACACACTCACACAAATACACACTAATACACACACACACACACACAAACACTCTCTCTTACACAGACAAAAGCACACATACACACACAAACAGTTATACACACACTCACAGACACTCAAACACACACTCACAAACACTCTCTCAAACACACACACACACACACACACAAACAGTTACACACACACTCACACTCTCTCTCTAATGTGTGTTCTTGTGTTCAGACGGCTGTGATCTCACACTGGATCCAAACACAGCGTACAGACGTCTCTCTCTGAGTGAAGAGAACAGGAGGGTGGAGAGAGGAGGGCTGCAGTCGTATCCTGATCATCCAGAGAGATTTGATTGGTGGGCGCAGGTTCTGAGTAGAGAGAGAGTTACTGGACGCTGTTACTGGGAGGCTGAGTGGAGCGGAAGAGGAACTGATGTAGCTCTGAGTTATAAAACCATCAGCAGGAAAGGAGGTTCAGACTCTCGGTTTGGAGGGAATGAAAAGTCCTGGAGTCTGGTGATCAATAATAACAGTTACTCTGTTCATCACAATAAACACAGAACTGATCTCCCTCCTCCTCCCTCTCCCTCTAACAGAGTAGGAGTGTATGTGGACTGTCCCGCCGGTACTCTGTCCTTCTACACCATCTCCTCTCATACACACACACACTCCTCACACACACCCTCACACACACCCTCACCCACCCAAACACTCACACACCTACACACATTCTACACCACATTCACTGAACCGCTCTATGCTGGGTTTTATGTTTATTCTGGCTCCTCAGTGCGTCTGTGTGATATAGAATAGTGTGTTTGTTTATGTGTGTGTGAGAGAGAGATGGATTGTGAGTGATGGTGTTTGTGTGAAAGTGTGTATGTGCTTTTTTTGTGTGTGTGTGTGTGTGTGTGTGTGCGTGCGTGTGTGTGTGTGCGTGTGAAAGAGTGTAAGTGTGCATTAGTATATGTCTGAGACTGTGTTTGTGTGAGAATGTGTGTAATTGTGTGTGTGTGTGTGAGTGAGTGTGCAAATCTTTATCATTATAATCTACAATTAAATTGTTTATGTAAATCTATTGTTTATGATTATGAGTTTTATATTATTGGTAATTAAATCATTATGATTGTAAATATATTGTTTATGATTGTGAGTTTATTGTTTATTATTGGTAATTAAATATATATGATTGTAAATATATTGTTTATGATTGTGAGTTTATTGTTTAAGAACAGTAAATATTATAAATATAAATAGGACAGATATCAGTGAACAGAAGCTCTGAAGATCTCAGTGATTTTTAAGCTTCATCACAGAAATCTGTTATATGAAATGATTATGAGCGTCCTGTATCTGATATCTGAGAATATTCTGTACAGAATCTGATAATCTGATATTAAATTCTTCTTCAGATGTGAGATTATCATGTGCTGTGTTAAGTTTACCTCAGAAATCTGATGATGGAGCTGGAAATTACGTTACACCTGCATTCCAATTAAACATCACAATAATTTTACACAATTTCAAAATAAAAGGTATTTATTGTTAATGAAAATGAACAAAATAATGAAACTGCAGTTGAAAAAAAGTTTTTGGTAATTTAAGTAAAAAAAAACAGTAATTAAAAAAAAACTCAATTTGCCAGCGAGAACAGAGGTGTTAAAATAAATGTAGGACACTGACATCAGACTCACTGAATATGAAAAAGAAATAAAATAAACTAAGAAAATAAACTTTATAAGAGATAAAAAATAAATGAATAATAGGTAGTGATGTTATCCTGTTATTATTTTATTGACCCTCAGTTCTACAGTGTTGAGGTTCTGTACAGACGCATGCAGTGCTGCCTCTGTCCTGCAGATGTCACCATTACCCAGATTTAGAAGTGCACACCAGAGAAGTTTTCAAACAAAACTGAAAAATAAGGAAAGAAAAAAGGCAGAAATGCAGAAAAGGATGTATATTAATAAATGAAAGTGGAGACATGACATATCTTGGGTTCATACGGTCTGCAATATATATTTGCATGTGTACTGTCTCAGTTTTGTAGGTTCTGTTGCTGCACTAACAACACTTCATTGGTTACATAAGAGTTAAAGAAGACATATTTCTTTAATTATTTTAGGCATTCATCCACCCCCATGCTTAACAGACATGTTTTCACTTGTTTAGAGAGCTAGACAGCTGCTTATAGGAGCCCATGGCTGCTGATTGTTGGGGTGAGGTTGAAGAGAATTCAGAGTTTTCATAAAGCATAAAATTTATCACCATCGTACCAAATCTTTATTTAATAATAACTGTGAATAAGCCACAGTCATAACAAACTAATTTAGTATGAAATCTTTGTAAAGGTTATCTAATGTCAGGTTGGATGTAGCTATAACGTCCAGTCACAACACATTATTTTTAACATTACCATATTTATAGTTATATATTAAAACTGCTAGATATTTGTCATCAGCAAACTCTTAAAACATGTCATTTAGCAGTTCCTACACAGCGACAGAGACAACAGTGCTGAGATAACACTGATTTTCTTACAATCTGAAGCTTATAATGACTAAAACAACTCAAATTGAGCATAAGAGTTAAATCTCTCAATAAATGAGAGATGTGAATGACCACACCCATCCCTCACATGGACTCTTCGCTCTGATGCCGTCCGGCAGAAGATACAAGAGCATCCGAGCCCCCACTACTCTCCACTACTCGCAACAGCTTCATCCACCAGGCAGTCAGACTCCTCAACACACAGAGATAGAACTGAACCCCACCCACCCACCACTCACCCAACACACTCACACAAAACTAAACTGAACACCCCACCCCCCCCTTTACACACACAAAGACTGAACTTCACCCACACACACACACACTCAGCACACAGAGGCTGACATGTCTTTATTCCTATCAGCAATATTTGCTGCTACTCTTAAAAACTATAAACTCTCTACCTCAGTAACTGCTGTGATTATTTATGTTCTATATGTTACAGTATGTTACACATCTCTGCACCTTATCCTCACTATACACTTTATTATACCGTATCGGTACTGCACTGCACTGTCCTGTCTTTAAATTGTCTCATCTTTTGTATTTATTGTATTTATTGTTATTTAGTGTTATAATTATAATTTTATGTTGCACTGTCGTCACTCCTGCACTTTATGTTGTCTATTGCTTGTTGTTCTATGTTGCACCATGGTTCCGGAGGAACGTAATTTCATCACACTGTGTACCTGTACTCAGATGTAATGACAATAAAAGCCTCTTGACTTGACTTGACTTGAAATCTCATTCTAAATTCATAAAAAATAAAATACACCAATCTAGCTTACAATTTAAGTATTTGTAACTAATCCAATAGGTTCATATTCATTCTAGACACAATAATAACACAGTTTTAGAGTAAAGTAAAATAATAAAAGCACAAGGAGACACTCGTAAGATTCTACCATTTATTACACATGATGACATTCTTAAATAAAATCGCTTCACTCAACAGTTCTTGCATAGATATATTACAATACCAATTTAAAAAAGAATTATGAAACAAACCAACAACAAAAATAAACTCTTCTTTTTTTTCCTTAATAAAGAACATTGTCATACTAATATCATATAATACAAATCATATTTGGAAATGCTTTTTACAGCAAAGAAAACAACTTAAAGGAATGGAGCGAGAGATCGGAGTGGAATAACTGGGAAAGAGAGCAGGAGGAGAGTGATGGATTTACAGGAGGAAACTTGGGAGAAGTCCGTAAATAGGAAAATCGACACAGAGACACTCTTTCAGTGTCAAACATTGACGGACTGATGGATGAAAAACTTCCCAAGCTGTTTGTGTTGAGGTTCAGCCTGAGTTCAGGTTTTCTCTGAAGTTCTGAATCAGTGTTGTGAATTAGGTTCATTCAGAGTTCTGAAAAAAAGATGTTGGTGGAGTGGGTTCATCTGTACACAGGAAATCCAAAGCAAAGTTAGGACACAGTTTTGTTCTTGAGGAGTTTATGAGGGAATGTAACATGTAACACAATACAAAACTGACGTAACAAACATTAAACACAAGACACTCGAGAACATGAAGACACGCCTGTTTTAAAGTTGGTTTTACAGGACTGGAGGAAAGTTGGAAAGTTCTAGGCATTAATAGAGTAAAGGTGTGGTAGAAGCTGCAAAGTACTGGGTAATTATGATAAAATATAAGATATGTTCCAATACACACAGCAAATTTCTGGAGTTCTAAAATCTGGAGTTAAACAAAAATGTGTGAAAGTGTTAAATTGTGGGAGTTTATTCTCCAACTTAAACCACAAGTTGAGTTGAGGGGAACTCTTTGGTGGTGTAGAGTTTATTTCAGAGTTTATTCCAAGGTGTTGAGGAGCGTGACTGAACTCTCTAATGGGCGTGTCCCCCAATCCTAGCTCATCATCAGTGTGTAGTCTTGCCCACCAGGGCTCTTTCCATGAGTTGTTACATTACATTTTATATAATGGTTGTTTGCTTAGCTCTTGTGTTGTTGGCTGTAAGAGCAAGTTACCATCTTCTGTAATGTAAAATGTGACAAAAAGGAAAATGGAAAAATACACTGGCATACATTTGTTGAGCATGAAATTAGTAATTATGCTTTTTGTTGTCATTTCTACTCCTAAATATTCCAGGGTTTTAAAATATTACAATGTTTTTTTTTATAATATTAGTTTCATAACACACTTTGTATTGTTTGTTAACACTGTGAAAGAGTTTATGTTAAAAATAACTCCAGCTGAGAGTTGTATTTTGCTCTAGATGGGATAAATATTTTTACTCCCACAACAGTTCAGATTTAACTCCTGAACAGAGTTAAAGGGCCAAAAACTCCCAGAAAAGAGTTACTTTAACTGCCCAACAGGTTAGACCTTCAAGGTTCTGTAAAATATCTTAGAAATGGGTCTTTATACCAGTCATACCTGGTTCAAATATTAATCCTGACCCTAACCTTAACCTTAGTCCAAAAGCTAATCCTCACTCTGACCCTAAATTAATTCAAATCATAACCCTGGATAAAATTCTTACTCTGACTCTAAACTAATTGAAATTATAACCCTGGAAAAATCTAACCTTAACCTCAGTCTAAAAGCTTAACCTGACCCTCAGTCTGGCCCTAAATCTAGCCCTGGTACTAAACCCTACCCAGACCCTAACCTACCCTTAACCATCACCCATAACCTTAATTTAGCCCTGGTTTAAATTCTAAACCTTACATTAACCACCTCAGCACAAAAGCTAAACCTCTACCCCTCACTCAGATCCTAACCCTAGCCCTGGTCTAAATCTGAACCTCAGCCTAAAGCTAATTTGTCTGACCCTAAACTCACCCTAATAAACCTGCGGTCTGATTCTGTTCCACTCATTCTACCAACCAATTAATGTTCAGTATAGGGAGACTCCGCCCACATCGGTGAAGAAGACTGGATGTAGTAAAGTTTTTAGTTGTGCAGTATTTAGATTTTTAGATCTTGATATTTTACCAAAATTATTACTATTACTTTGAAGTTTGTGCCACATGTTTAATACAGTACTGAGACCCTAAGGGGATTTTAAGTGAAAGTGTTGCCCTGCAGAACTGCTGAAGAACATGAGGAGAGCTGATTTATATTTACAGCAGAGATGAATGAAGATCTGATAGGTTCATAGCTGCTTTAGAAATCCCTGAAATCTTCAGATGTAAGACTGTAAGTTAGTGAGTCTGGGAGGGGTTGCTGGGATTGGGGTGATCTTGTATCTACAGTATGCAAATCTTCTCAAAGCTAATGTGGCCTAGAGAGATTTGTGTGTGTGTGTGAAGGGGGGCAGGTTATAGTAGGATCCAGATTTGGGTTTCTGAAAAGGAGGACACCTTTTTTTTCGAGTGGTTGGGGATGTCAGTTTTATTGAATTCATGTCTAATATGTATTTTCTGAATTCCTCTGATATAACAGCTCACTTCTAATTATTCAGGTTAAATGCTTCCTCCTTTAAAAAGCTATAACATGTATTTGTATCAGGCTACAAACAGGGCTGCTTTATGAATTCATGCAACGCAAAAGCATTTGATGATTTACTCTTATTCAGTGTGGGCATACCTTTTGCTAATATTACTTATATTTGTTACACTTACTTTTTAAGTTAACTGATCATTTATCGGTTTTATCTGATATTTCACTTGTTTAAGTGCTTTTTTAAAACATGTTAATCCACAGCATAGAGGCTACAAAACTCACACTATGTAGCCTTTCAACACCTTTAATCTAAATATATAAAATAAAATGATGTAGCCTAAAATACACACTTGCTGCTCATCCAACACTTCTCATTCTTGACCGTTTGCTATTTTTATCAGCCATTGCTCATCATTCTCATGTAATAGAGCTAACGTTACCTCCATCACCTCAAAGTCCCTGTGTAATCCTAACTTTACTAACATTACTACCTCACATTCCTGTTCAGTCTGTCCCTCGGTTTCTCTGTCACAAGCCTGCTCTCCCGGTCTGCTGCTCAACACTGAATGTACCACGCAGAGAAAAGGTGTAGGAAAAGGTGTAGGAAAAGTGGTTCGCCTCATATTTAGAAAATCGCACTTTCTCTGTTAAGTTGGGTCAATCGTTTTCTTCCTTTTCTGCACCTATCACCTGTGGTGTTCCCCAGGGATCCATTCTGGGACCTATCCTTTTTTCCCTGTATATGCTTCCTCTGGGATCTATTTTCCAGAAGTACAACATCTCATACCATTGCTATGCAGATGATACACAAATTTATCTTCCACTTAATCCAAGAAAAAACTGTTCTTTGCGTCTCATATTTGATTGTTTGAGGGATGTTGAATGCTGGATGTCAAAAAATTTCCTCAAGCTAAACCAAGACAAAACTGACATTATTATCTTTGGAAATCCTGACGCGGCTAGTGTTATAGCTAATGATCTGGGGCCTTTGAGTACCAATGTACATGACCATGTAAGAAACCTTGGTTTCGTTTTTGATACCAACCTAAATTTCGACAAACAAATTAGCACAGTTGTTCGAGGTAGTTTTTATCACCTTAGAAACATAGCTAAGCTCAAAAGCATTCTGTCTTTTAGGGACTTGGAAACAAGTATACATGCTTTTATCTCCTCTCGTGTCGACTATTGTAACTCACTGTACCTGGGTATCTGTCAGTCGAGCCTGTCACGTCTGCAGTTGGTCCAAAATGCAGCTGCACGGCTCCTGACTGGTACCAAGAAAAGGGAGAGCATCACCCCTGTACTGGCTTCATTGCACTGGCTTCCAGTAAAATACCGGGTGGATTTCAAAGTTTTATTGTTTGTTTTTAAAGCTCTTCATGGTTTGGCTCCGAGTTACATTTCTGACCTCCTTTTCCTTCGCTCGACCCCTCGTGTTTTACGCTCCTCCAACCAGTTGTGTCTAGATGTTCCTCAGTCTCGGCTGAAATTCAAAGGTGACCGGGCGTTTTCTATAGCCGCTCCAAGACTTTGGAATAATCTTCCATTTTTTATAAAAGAATCGGCCACAGTGGATATTTTTAAGTCTAATTTGAAAACCTATTTGTTCTCTCAGGCATTTGGATCCTGAGCGGAGTTTGATGATGTTAGTTGTTGTTCTGTCTTGGTCTATCTTGGTTTTTAAATTAGGTTGTGTTATTTGATCTTATTGTACAGCACTTTGGTCGGCACTTTGTGTCTTTTAAATGTGCTTTATAAATAAAGCTGACTTGACTTGACTTGACTTGACCGGCGAACACACATGTGCTTTCGCTTGTAAACACTCGGGGGTACACTGGCAAGCACACGCTTTCTTCTTCACACACACGCAATGCAAAGTAGATATATTTGAGGAGAAGGGCGTGACTCATTTGCGATACAGAGAAACCTGGATTGGAGTGGAATGGAACGGCGTGGCAATTCTAATCACAATGCATTGTACTGTCAAACAAAATCCCGGACGATTTTGAAATTCCCCCCGGACATTTTTTTAGGTCTCAAAAGTAGGACATGTCCGGGAAAAAGAGGGCGTCTGGTCACCCTAGGTTATAGGGACTGTGTCTCGATAGGACCTCCTTACTCAGCATAAACTCAGTGTGCCACCCCATCCTGAAACTCCCAGGAGTGACCACACAGTGTTCCACCTCCCTGAAGTCCTGACCAGGACATCTCACCCACCCAGAGAACCCACAGCCCAGAACCTGGAACCCAGATCCCGTCTCGTTACCAGTTCCGGTCCTGCGGTCAGGTGGCTCGTGTATTATATATTTGAGGTCGGGCAGGCGGGAGGAAAGGTTGAGGTACAGGATACTGACAGATGAGCAGACAGCAGGAGCCTCAGCCTAAATATCACTCACTGGTGTGCTGCTGCCTTTGTTTTGGGAGCTGGTGAGATGGGGGGTCTGAGCTTTTTCTGGAGTAGGTTTGATTTTAAGGGTTTTATCAGTTTATTCTGAAATGTAAATTCTGGATGCTGAACTTTTAAATCCCACACCTCTGATGAGAGTAATGGAATAAATGTAACTGTTTCACTGCAGATTAACCCTCAGAAGTCTTACTTAACAAGATAAGACCTGGACTCCACAGTCACCAGACCTGAACCCAATCCAGATGGTTTGGGGTGAGCTGGAGCACAGAGTGAAGAAGGCAAAGGGGCCAACAAGTGCTAAACACCTCTGGGAACTCCTTCAAGACTGTTGGAAAACTATTTCAGGTGACCACCTCTTGAAGCTCATTGAGAGAAGAGTGTGCAAAGCAGTAATCAGAGCAAAGGGTGGCTATTTTGAAGAAACTAGAATATAATATATATTTTTCAGTTGTTTCACCTTTTTTTGTTAAGTACATAAAACTCCACGTCAGGAGTGTGCCATATCATATCGTACATGATAATATCGCCAAAGATTTTGAATACCGTGAACGATATTATACCCTGAAATATCGTGCCATATCACCCACCCCTAATTATCGCATCAGAGTACTACTTTTTTTGGAGTTTTTAGCAAAAGAAAAATTCACATTGTTCTCATTTCCCATTATATATCTACTAGAGACAGATTATATCTGTTCAGTATCTATTATTTTACTTTAAAATAAAATCGGATATATGGAGATATTTGGAGTGCATTACTAGTATCATGACATTCTGCATCACTGACTTCTGTTACAAATCTGATCAAATTCTTTTTTCTTTTTCTCAGTTGGCCATATCATATTGCATGCAATAAAAGAAATTCTAAATCGTTTTTCTAATTCAGTGTTTTGTCATATCGCCAAAAGTATCGTTATCATGAAAATAGCATGAAATATTGTGATATTATTTTAGAGCCATATCGCCCACCCCTACTCCACGTGTTCATTCATAGTTTTGATGCCTTCAGTGAGAATCTACAATGTAAATAGTCATGGAAATAAAGAAAACGCTCGTACTGTGTATATATATATATATTGTTGTAGAAAAGAAAATGAAAGGTGGGCTAGCCCCCACCTCTCGTCCGGGGTACAACTCCCCTGCGTGTTCGTTTGATAGAGAGAGTCAGACAGGTGGAGTGAAGTTGAAAGCAAACCAAGTATTTATTACAAAGTACTGAATATTCAGGAGAACCAACACATGAAAGACCGTCTGACATAGGGTTGTCACGATACCAAAATTTTGACTTCGATACCGATACCAACTGTAGTATCACGATTCTCGATACCAAAACGATACTTGGAAGAAGAAAAAAAAACAATAAAAATATCTGAACATAAAATGTTCATTTTTGACTGAACTGGATTGAACACTGAACAATCGGTGCAAACGTTTTTATTCTAAAATGAAACATTTGAACAAAAAACAAGTTTCGTTATTATAACCTTAACTATAACATAAAGTTCTGAATAAGGAAAATAAAGAGACAGAAGAACATTACAATGTTATGTTCATTTTAACACTCACTGCTCCGTTTTATTAATCAACCGTTTACCGTTTTTAATAAGCCCATGTTCAGTGTAACGATCAAGCAGGCTACGTGCCTGACCACAGATTTGCGATGGAAACGCGAAAACGTGAGAAAATCTTGAGTTTATGTTTCACAGCCAATGGGATAATGGAGAAATAGAGAAAACCACGGGTCCAAAACAAAACTCCTGCACACTCCTCTCCGTGTTAATGTGATTTACTAGCAGTCGCTAGTAAATCTTAGTAAAGCTACAGACAGAGTGTATCTTGACTAACTCCACTAACCTGTCGACTTCTCAGATCTTTGTAGAGATCAGGGTGCTTGTCTGCTAAATGAATGAGCGAAATATGATCAGAATTATGTTAAATAACACTGTAACATAGAAGCATAGAACTATTATTTAATTAAAATGATTTTTAAGAACAGCTAAACACAGTGCTGCAGGTCAAACGCGGAGGCGTTCACGTGCGAGAGAGAGAGAGAGAGAGAGAGAGACACAGAAAGAGACACAGCGAGAGTGAGAGAGAGAGAGATTTGCGTGTTCTGATGTGACCTACTCACAGGTAAAGGTTCTCTTTTATCTCCTCGTGCTCATATTCTAGTCCCACACATAAGTCTCCCTCAGTGTTTTCTGTCGTATTTTGCGGCTAGCGCGAGCGCTTACAACTAACACCGCGGACCGCGAGGTGCCGCCACGCTTGTGCCGAATCCGCTACTGAATCCGTCTCCCGCTTCGCAGACAGAATCGGCACAACACCCCCCGCTGTACAACTGCGGGAGTGAAAACAGCGCTAATAAATAAAGTAGTTTAGTTTCACTTTCAATTTTCGTTATTTTCGTTATTTTATTTAAAAATAAAAATATAAATAAAAAACAGATGCCTACATCTCAGACTATTTTCCCACACTTCACTCCTCGCGCCCGTTTTGTTCACAAGTCGCGGACGAGAGACATCTGTTATTTTAGCCGTCGCCATTCTACACTCGCTGCTGCTCTGCTGGCTTGCGCGTGAATCGATTCATTTGTTCAGAACACTAAGTTTATCTGAATCCTGCCACACCGACTGCTGCGGTGTGAATCAGTTTTCTTATGAACTGAATCAAATCGCGCCTACTAATTTGACTCATTTGAAGCTAGTGACTGGGCTATATACAGTATCGAAAGCATCGAACGCTAAAGAACCGAATCGTTTGTGATGACGTAGTATCGAAAAAGAATCGAACCTTCGGTACACCGTGCAACTCTAGTCTGACAGCCGTCCCAGCATAAGTTCTGACCCCCCCTCTAATCTGACTCCTTGTTTATACCCAAAATGACGTGAAACCTGCTGATGAGGCGTTGCTAAAATCATCTCATGTTAGTGTGTGCATAATTTCACGTGTTAGTAATCCATTTCACGTGTCTGACCGGACCATCAGTGTTTGGCCTTGACTGTGTTCTTCCAGAATGAAACATCGTGGCACTATCTGTGTGTGTGTGCGTCACCCCCCACTTTGAGGCAGCTGCAGGTTTCAGGGAGGCACCCACACACCAAAAGGCTGCTTTGATCTAATAGCCTTTTCTGTATCAATTTAGTTCATACAGTGTATCAGTCGAGTTCATACAGAGTGTACCAGTCAATGATTGATGGCCATTAGTTAGGGTCATGCAGTGAACGAATGCTTCAAGAATAAATTTCATATGTTATATGTTAATGTGTTAATAACGCGTGGTTAGTCCGCCATATACTAAATCCTATGTGTTAGTAAATGCCTTATGTATCATGTGGGTTAATTTGTCATAATAGAGTCTGTGTTAGTCACATGCCATATCAAACAATGTTTTACTATATATGTAAAGAATATATTGTGATTATTGGTTAATCTTTTATATAATTGCGTGTAAAATACACTGTGAGTAAAAATGATCAAATATAATGTGAGTATTGGTTAATGCATATACAATACAAGGTTTCACACAATAATTATGTAATTATAGATACTAAGATAAGTAATCATTATTGAAAGATATTTGTCAATACACTCAAGGTAAAATAAACTGTTACTCTTTAATATATATATATATATATATAGAACATTGCTATTTTAAATAGGAATGTTTTATGCGGTACACCTTATGTTTTTATTTTGTGATATGTTACGGGTTAAAATATATATTTTTTATTATTTTTAGAGCATGTCACCTACTGGACTATTTCCTCACTTCCACACAGACACTCTAGATATCTGCATATCTACGTAGCATCATATATTTACTTATTCAGTCTTACTTAACATATTTCCGTGTAATTTTTGTCTATAGTGTAAGTTATTATGTGTATTGTTATTGAGTGTACTGTGTATATTGTTTACACTGTAAATGTATCTGTATATCTTATTTTATATATTTTTTATTTTATTATTCTTCTTGTAAATATTGTTCTCTGCACATTGGTGGGAATCTGCACCCAAATTTTTTACTCACATGTACACCTGTACTCTGTAACGTGACAATAAAAATCTTGAATCTTGAAACCGTAGCCGAGCTTAATTAACGCAATGATCACTGTATTTTCTGTACTGTTGCAACATTTTTTCTCAGATTTAGGGTTGTCATTACAAAACTATTCATTGGTTACATAAAATATAACATTTAAACTAATTTATAAGCCTGATTTCCAGTCGTAAAGTTAATGATGACATATTTCTTTAATATTTTAAGCATCCATCCACCCCCATGCTTAACAGACAGGAGTTATTTTCATGAAATTCTGCATCCTTTTCCCCAAATACAGTTCTTTTCATTCAATTCTAGTACTTGTTTCCACTTGTTTAGAGAGCTAGGCAGCTGCTTATAGGAGTCCATAGCTGCTGGTTGTTGGGGAGAGGTTGAGAAAAATTCAAAGTTTTCATAAAGCTTTAAATTTTTATCAGCGTCTTTATTTAGTAATAACTGTGAATAAGCCACAGTCCTACAAACTAATTAAGTATGAAATCTTAGTAAAAGTTAGTAAAAGTCTCATTCCAGGTTCAAACTACACAACTTTTAAATTGTCGTCAGATCAGTGTATCTTTCAACTACACAACTTATTTTTCTTGTACTGGGGAATATTTCGGTGGGTGTGGTTTGCACACTGATCAATGATAGAGTATAAGGAATCATGTACTGTAGTAACTTAAAAGTGTCAAACAAATTAAAATACCCTGTGAAACATTCAGGTTCTTTTATCAGGGGGTGCTTTTAAATTGCGGTTTCTGAGGTTGGTAACTATGATGAACTTATCCTGTACAACAGAGGAAACTCTTGCTATTCCTTTCATGGGAAGGTCCTTATGAGAGCCAGTTTCATCATAACGTTTTTGCGGTGACTGCACTTGAGGATATTTTTAAAGTTCTTGATTTTTTCTTTTTGGATTGACTGAGCTTAATTTCTTAAAGTGCTTTTTTACTTTATTTAGTTGAGTAGTTCTTGCCATAATATGGATTAGAACATTACTCAAATAGAGCTATATAGATCAAACATATTAAGAGGCAAGGAATTCAAGTAATTAACTCTTGACGAGTTCAGCACAGCTGTTAACTGAAAGCCTGTCTTCCAGGTGAATCTTCCTCATAAAGCTGATTGAGAAAATCCAGCCAAAATGTGCAAAACTGTCATCTAAGCCAGAGGTGCTACTTTGAAGAATGTAAAATATGAAACATACTCTGGTTTGTTCAACACATTGTTTTTGTTTATTAAATAATTATTAAATATTCTTTTCCTAACTGATCCCGGGACCCCCATTTTTTAAATGGTCATTAAGTCGCAACCCACTTTTATAGAATACAAACCAAACAAATACATTTAAAAAAAATGTCTTCAAAATACCACTTAAACATACATATGAAAGCAAAGTGAATTTGAAAATGAGGAGTATGACAACCATGTATAAAAGTTACTACAGTAAAATTAAATATCAAATCCTCACAAAATTAATAAGGTCACAAAATTAGATATTTTAGTTCTCTGCATAGTTATGCATTCAGAGTACATTATTAAGAAACTCCTTCAGATGAGCATTAGTTTAAAAAAAAAGAATAAGCAATGTGTCTGCTACCCACGTTTTGGTCCGACCCACCAGTTGAGAATCACTGGTTAAGATGAGATTAGTATTAATTTACAATACAGAACATTTTAAAATAATGTAAAAACACTGAATTTAAGGTGTGTCCAAACTTTTGACTGGTACTGTGGATCTGAAGGTGAATATTTTTACTTTTACTCCAGTGGAGGTCTAAAGGGAGGAGTTTAACTGGAGTAATATGTGATGTTGTGTATCTGTACTGTAACTGCAGTACAGGGTGTGTGTAGTTCCTCCAGCACTGTGAGCTGCTGAGTGTAGATCTCTGGATCTAGGCAGCACTACAGTACTGACTATAGTACTGTACAGTATCTACAGACTAGAGGAGGGTTTAGACTCTGGAGTCTAGTCTCACTCGCTGGAGAAACTTTCTGAGTGAACAGTTAAGAGCTTCTGTAAGAGTGATAAACGCTATAAATGTAAATCTATAAATAAAGCCCTGTTTTCACAGTCAGACTGATAACAGTTCCACATTTGCTATAGTTTCCTAAAACAACATTTGTGGAATTACTTTTAATCACAAATAATGATTTTTTTTTCTGTATTCTGTTTATTATTAGTTACATCTAAGTAAAGGTGACTTTACAATTTACAATCTAAACATGTTACTCCACTTTATATTTACTGTTGTTAGAAAAAAATATGCATGCAATGTTTGAATTATATACATATGATAAAACTAAATCATTACGACCTATTATTTAAAATAATATAACAGATTTGGTTATTATTATTATTGTTATTATTGTATGTAAATTATGTTGTATATTTACATTTTCCCCACTCTTAAAAAAAAACTTTGGGTCCTGCGGAGTTTCTTCTTAAGATGTTGTCCTTTTATGAAAAGGAATGTTACTTTACGTTTCATACATATTTTTGGCACAAATTAATATAAATGTCAGGACATGTGGTCTTACTGTGGTGTTACTGTAAACTACAAATGAACAGAAGTCACGTTAGATCAGTGTTTCTCAACCCTGTTCTTACATATTCTACTTAAGCAATAGAACACGAGAGGGAGTGTGTTATCGCGAATAACACGTGATGGTATTCCCGATAACACACGACCTTGAGTGTTCTATTGCTTTCATACAACAGTTTATTTTTTACAAAATGAATAAAGAAAATAAATCAAAGAACTTTAAGAAATTCAGTTTCAATATGCTTTAATATGGACCGTGCCTTCCGCCAAAAAGTAGTTCCACCACAACTTAACTACAAAACAGTGTATGGTTCAGGCAGACTAACACCACGAAAGTTAGCTTGAAAGCAAACTTGGGAATAAGTGAAGATGGTAACGTTAGGTAGGTGAGATAACGCTACTACTCTCCTCTCCTGCTCTGTGGAGTCGTCTTCAGGTGAACGCTGCGCATTTTTTGAGCATTTCTGTTTGTTTTGCTGGGTGGTGTTGGTTAGCTTGCCGGTGTGGCTGGACTGTGGGTAGGTGACCGGAGTCAAGCTATCCGCGCTTCGGAAATTCCCAGTCAGCGTAGCTTAGCTTTAGCTCAGCATTAACTTAGTTTAGCCTAGCCTGGCTGGTTAAGTTATCGTTCTGGCTGTCAGACGGCATTAGCCGAGCGATTTTCCTTCCCTTTTTCCACGAGTCAGCGCTGCGGGCGAGCGTGCCGCGGCTGAGCGCTAGCCTGTGCTAAGCTAACGCTGCTGTTGGTGCCAGTGGAGGCGATGGTTCAAAACTGTACTGTGTATATACGCCGTTACTCGGCAACACGTCGGCGGAGTGATACAGGTTTAGTGTGAGAAGGCCGTGATGTTATCACAAATATCATCACGGCTAGAACACTTCTCAACCAATCAGATTGTGAGGTCGGAACTAACTGTTGTATAATGCATATTAACACTGTTCTGCATATTCTAGAGCTTCCTCTGCTTTAAATGCACGTAATAAAGTTAGTGGTGGTATGATGTGTTTAATACACTGCTACAGGATATACATAATGATTAATTTAGGCTCCATAGGGGGCTAAGGGATTTTAACAGGTAAACTCAGTAAAGGACTGTTTATTAGCTAATCAGTTGTATCAGTTGTAAAACACACAGTTTTAGGGCAGAGACCAGGGCTAGGAAACTGCTTTAAACAACATACATAAAGTACTAAATTCTGGCTATCCTCTACATCCAGCCAATTCATTTTCGTTCATTATAGCTATACACAGCTGCAGTTTATTAATCATACTGTGTGCTGATTCAGAGACGAGTCTTTTTAACCAGCTATCAGAAACATATCATCACAGTTTACATGGTTAGCTCTGTTAATTACCTTTCTTTTACAAAAATCGCCGTATATCCAGATCTGGTTTAACATCAGCTACGGCCCAATCCCGCTGATAAATCTCACAGCGAGGGAGGGGCTTTCCCATACCAGCAGACTAACTCCTCCGCGCGCCGCAAAAACAGCAAGCTGATTGGCTGTTTCTCCTAAGAGGCGGAACTTAATTCCTGAACCGGCTCCTTGATTGGTCCGGTCTGTCTCCTCATTAAAAGTACATCTGAGCTAAGATAAGAAGGATAAGAATATTACATATGCACAAATATTTCTATTCTACGCGAATTAAATGTAAATACTATTCTGATTTTAGATTATTGTACAATATATAGACATGAGCTCAGTAATTGTTGCTGACCTCAGAACTGCTCACTGTGTTTACATAGTGAGAATGTCTCATTAAAATGAATGAGGCAGAAAGTTAACTCTGTTTTAAAACAGATTTGAATTGAACCTTCTTAGTAATTAAAAGTGCATTGCTCTTTAAAAGTAATGTTTAAACGCATCATAATGCTGTTGTATTCATCAGTGGGATGATAATAAATGGCAATAATAGTTTCTGGGATAATGCGTTATTGTGAGATCTAGAAACATATGAAATACATTTAGAAATATATTTGAATTTCTCCTATAAAATACACGCCCATATATTTGTTATTTCCAGTGAATTAGATACACTGCATCAATTATACAGTTATTTAATTTATATGATTCTGTTTTAAACATATCTTTTTTATTAGTTTTCTGCAGTATGTCGCTTTCCTACAGTCACGTGACCTGATCCAGCACACGGTGAACATCGCCCTCTAGTGGCACCTAGAGAATTTCTCCGGATCTTATCTTATTTAATATAAAAAGAAAGTAAAAATTTGATTTACAAACAAATAAATAAACAAGTATAAATACAGTGATTAATTTATTTAACATCTGGTAATAAGTACAATGTATTAATAATAATAACAATAATAATAATAACACTGACAATAATAATAATAATAATAATAATAATAATAATAATAATAATAATAATAACAATAATAATGATAGCAATAATAATAATAATAATAATAATAATAATAATAATAATAATAATTCTACTTCTTCTTATAATTATTATTATTATTGTTGTTGTTATTATTATTATTGCTTTAGAATTTGTTTTACTAACAAGATATTAAATTAATACAAACAATGATTCACTATTATTATTATTATTATTATTATTATCATTATTATTAATATTACTTGCTGTTAGTCATGTTTGATCATTTGTTTTTAAATATTTATTTTAGTTTGTATTAATGAAATATGAACCAGTAAAATCATAATTATGATGAAAATTTTATTTTCGGGTTGTAAATCAGCGAGAGTAAAGTAGATTACAGTGTAATAATTAATAATATATTGATAATAATTAATAGAGAAGCTCTGAGCTGCTAAAATACAGTAAATTACCAAATACTAAAACAATCAGACTCGCTGACCAATGAGAGCACTGCGTGGGCGGGGCTGTGTCACCGTGACCTGAGCTCTGATTGGTCGGTGTTACAGCGCGAGCTCTCTTCTCTCCTGGGTTAGAGGAGGGTTAGCTGAAACTCCTCCGTTATGATGTGAAATTTACAGGGTTTAATTTCCACATTCTGAGCATTATTTCCAGCGTGTAGATCAGGTTTATTTACAGTATCAGTAAGATATCAGTGCAGTATGAGTGTTATTCTCAGTTCTGAGCTCCGTGTGAGGGATATAAAGGAGTTGGACTGAAAGCTGAGGACTTTTCTCTGAGCTGAACGTTACTGGAGCTGAACTGAGGAGCTGCTTCACGGGTTAAATTCTCTCTTTAAAAGGTGAGGAACCGGATACTTTCAGGAGTGGAGCTGCAGAGTGAGTTAGACTGAGTCTAAACTCATATCTAGCTGTATCTGTGGGTCAGTCTGAGGGGGAAAGGGGTTAGCGTTAGCTAGGGTACAGTTAGCCGCTCCGCTGAGGCAACTTTTATCCTTCAGCTTCAGCGCGAGTGACCAGTTAGTTTTTGCAGCGTACCGCAGTGCTCTCATTCCAAACAAAAACAGCCTTATTTGAGTTATATACAAAGAGACCTTTGTACTGCTAACAGGGTGCGTCTCTTCCAGTTACTGCAGTAAACTGACAGTCGGGCTGATCAGTGTCTCTGTGTTCAGCTATTACATCATCCTTTCAGGCTTCTGCTGTTTATTTAGCTATCCGGTGTTGATCCAGTTTCTTTCTCTCACTCTGAGGGAGATTTTCCTGCTGCTGTCGGAACTGATTCACTCACCCGGTCCTCAGATCCAGTCTGTGTCACAGTGTCTGCTGTTAAAATGACTTTATACTGTAAATTAACCTGAAATCAAACAGAAAACAGGAAGTAGTTCAACTATCAGAGCTTAATTTTACACCATTCAGATCTGCTATAGCTACAGCTGTTTTACCTTCATACAGATTCAAAACCCTGAAACTGACCAACAAAACATGGACCATTCCCTCTCTACCTGCTGACACTGTTTATAAATGAGGTTTTATGATCACACTTATGGTTGGACACCCCTCTTCTCATTCAGTATATTTTCTTTATTTTTATGTTTTTTTTTTTTTACATTATATATTTAATACTAAAGACTATATTAAAGCTATACAGGAACAGGTGGAATTATTTAGTAAACAAAAAGTGTTTAACAAAACCAGAATATGTTTTATACATTAGATCCTTCTAAGTAGCACATTTATCTTTGAGGACAGATCTGCATACTCTTGGTATTTTAATCTCAGTGTCTTCATGAGGTACAGTACAGGCCAAAAGTTTGGACACACCTTCTCATTCAATGTGTTTTCTTTATTTTCATGACTATTTACATTGTAGATTCTCACTGAAGGCATCAAAACTATGAATGAACACATGTGGAGTTTTATGTACTTAACTAAAAAAATGAGCTGTCCTCCAGATGGTTTAGGGTGAGCTGGAGCACAGAGTGAAGAAGGCAAAGGGGCCAACAAGTGCTAAACACCTGTGGGAACTCCTTCCTTCAAGACTGTTGGAAAACCATTTCAGGTGACCACCTCTTGAAACTCATTGAGAGAATGAGGCCAAGAGTGTGTAAAGCAGTAATCAGAGCAAAGGGTGGCTATTTTAAGTACATAAAACTCCACATGTGTTCATTCATAGTTTTGATGCATTTAGTGAGAATCTACAATGTAAATAGTCATGAAAATAAAGAAAACGCATTGAAAAAGAGAAGGTGTGTCCAAACTTTTGGCCTGTACTGTAGAGTCACCTGGAATAGTTTTCGGTCCGACTCACCAGCTGAGAATCACTGGTTAAGATGAGATTAGTATTAATTTACAATATAGAACATTTTAAAATAATGAAAAAAAAAACAACCAGTTTGTGTCCAAACTTTTGACTGGTACTGTGGATCTGAAGGTGAATATTTGTGTACTTTTACTCCAGTGGAGGTCTAAAGGGAGGAGATTAACTGGAGTAATATGTGATGTTGTGTATCTGTACTGTAACTGCAGTACAGGGTGTGTGTAGATCCTCCAGCACTGTGAGCTGCTGAGTGTAGATCTCTGGATCTAGGCAGCACTACAGTACTGACTATATTACTGTACAGTATCTACAGACTAGAGGAGGGTTTAGACTCTGGAGTCTAGTCTCACTCGCTGGAGAAACTTTCTGAGTGAACAGTTAAGAGCTTCTGTAAGAGTGATAAACGCTATAAATGTAAATCTATAAATAAAGCCCTGTTTTCACAGTCAGACTGATAACAGTTCCAGTATTTCCACAGTTCTACAGACTGAACTCGCTCTGTAATCCTGATACATCACTTCTGTACACTAAGAACACGCGTTATTTACACTCTATTTTATATAAAGCTAAGAAGGAGAGGAACTCCAGGCTGTAAAAGATGTTTAATCTGTAGTTTATAAACTCTAAACTCACCTTCTGACTCCTGCTGCAGAGCTGAGGCAGATTCTACAGGGAACGCCCCCCTCCTGAAGGTGTGGCTCCTCAGGCAGGTTTACCGTAATGGTCAGATTATAAGCGCCCTAAAAATTATTCCCTGCTGAAAGAACTGCATCACTGGATTCTGCTTTATACTGTATAAATGTTTATGATTTATGATGATCTGGAGATGGTTTAGATAGTAACCCAGTCTGACCAGGCAGACCAGAATACCAGCATCCAAAATATAAATTATGCTGTTCTGTTATGGTTTGGTTTATTCAGAAAAACAGCCCATATGGAAAAGAAATGTATGTCGTGGTGTCAAAAAAAAATCTAATTGATAGTGGGTATTTAAATGTGAATAAAAAAATCAGTGTTAGAAACACTTAGATTTGTATAATAAATATTTGAATTATGATTAAATCATGTATAAAATCATGAATAAAAATTTTAATATGATGGTAGCTCCCTGTTTTAACTGCCTGATTTGACGTGTTAATGTTGACAGCCCTAATAAAAATATATTTATTAAATATATTTTTAAAAAGTATGAAATGGCCAAAATATTAGGTTTCTTTAATATATAATTGTTTGAAATACATTTTGCAATTTAAGAATATATTTAAAATGTATTTCACACATAAAGGTATACATACATTTCTCTTCCATGTGGGTTAAATGTAAAAAAAAAAAACTGTATTTTTTTCCCATATATAATATAAATATATAGATCTGTCACAATAATTACATTATCAGATTATTGTACAATATACAGGCATAACCTCAGTAATTGTTGCTGACTGCAGAACTGCTCACTGTGTTTACATAAAAGGAAATTCCATTATAATGAATGAGGCAGAAAGTTAACTCCGTTTTAAAACAGCAGTTTGATTTTTCTGAAACTGGAGAATTATTTTATTTTTAAGTGTTGCTATTTTAATCAGCTTCTATTTTATTGTTGAGGGTTAATTTTATTTTATTATTGATGTTTTGGCGCCATCTACTGAATAAAAACATGTCACAACATCCAGCAATAATATTATAGGAAATGATATGATACCAAACAAACAAATTAATAAACGATTATAAATATAGTGATTCGTTTATTTGCATTTATTTAATATATTTTAACAAAATAATAATAAGAATACAAAGTAAAATGCTAAAATGATAACTAATTCATCATTGAATATGTAATGGTAATAATAAGATAATAATAAGATAACAAATAATATTTATAAACATTAATAATTAATTATTGAATATATGTCAGTAATAATATTAACAAACAAAAAATAAAGAATTATTGTCATTGTTTGTATTAATTTAATATTAATATTTTTTGTATTTATTTACTACTTTGTAAGTAATACAAATTGCAATAATAATAATAATAATAATAATAATAATAATAATAATAATAATAATAATAATAATAAGAAGAAGAAGAAGAAGAAGAAAAATAAATGATAATTAATAATTAATTGTATTATTATTTTCATTAATATTACTTACTGTTAGTCATATTTGATCATTTTGTTGTTAAGGTTTCATTTGTTTTTATTAATAAAATGTAAGTCAGTAAAATCATAATTATGATTAAAATGTTTATTTTCAGGTTGTAAGTCAGTGAGAGTGAAGCAGATGGAGTGTAATAATTAATAATATATTAATAATAATTAATAGAGAAACTCTAGGCTGCTAAAAAAATCTGAGTGACAGACTCTCGAACCAATGAGAGCACTGCGTGGGCGGGGCTTGTATCACCGTGACCTGAGCTCTGATTGGCCGGTGTTACAGCGCGAGCTCTCTCCTGGGTTAGAGGAGGGTTAGCTGAAGCTCCTCCATTATGATGTGAAATTTACAGGGTTTAATTTCCACATTCTGAGCATTATTTCCAGCGTGTAGATCAGGTTTATTTACAGTATCAGTAAGATATCAGTGCAGTATGAGTGTTATTCTCAGTTCTGAGCTCCGTGTGAGGGATATAAAGGAGTTGGACTGAAAGCTGAGGACTTTTCTCTGAGCTGAATGTTACTGGAGCTGAACTGAGGAGCTGCTTCACGGGTTAAATTCTGTCTTTAAAAGGTGAGGAACCGGATACTTTCAGGAGTGGAGCTGCAGAGTGAGTTAGACTGAGTCTAAACTCATATCTAGCTGTATCTGTGGGTCAGTCTGAGGGGGAAACGGGTTAGCGTTAGCTAGGGTACAGTTAGCCGCTCCGCTGAGGCGAATTTGATCTTTTTCGCGCGCTTTTCAGCTCCAG
The DNA here is from genome assembly GCF_023375975.1 of Astyanax mexicanus. Lineage (NCBI taxonomy): Eukaryota > Metazoa > Chordata > Actinopteri > Characiformes > Acestrorhamphidae > Astyanax > Astyanax mexicanus. The sequence continues at coordinate 4,626,130 of NW_026040043.1, read as the reverse complement.
CGCGAGACCTCCCTTTTCCCGCGCTTTTCAGCTCCAGCGCGAGACCCCCCCCCCCCCCCCCCCCCCCCTCACAGAGCGCGCTCGGCTATCAGCAGTGCAGGTTAGCAGCCACAGCTAATCCCACACAGCACTAAACACTGCTTTAAACACTATGGAACAGTTTCACACGCTGGGATTAAGCAGAGTCTCGGACTAAACAGCTTTTAGAATGGAGATTTTCCATCTGGACTTAATCCCTGCCCGGGATCCCTGGTTTAATTAAAAGCACCTTAAAATGTGTACATTTTAAACTTTATTTTATTTAGTAGTCTTTCTAAAGGAAGAAAGTTTATCACTAAAATCCACTAAAACTGTATAAGTAACCTATTATAAGTTATTATGATTAAGTTTGTCATTTATTAAACACGAATCAGGTGATGTATTTGGTATGAAGCATTATGCTACCATGCCTGTAGATTATTTATTAAGCTTTTGTATTTTCAGATTTTATCTTGTGTAAATGTATATCTTAGTAAAAAACTTTTAATAAATGTCATGTAACATTAATTCAGAATTCTCTAACTGAATAAATTTTTTTTTTAGCAGAAATTCAGCCCCACTTTTCAGTCTGGGTCTGAGTGTGGTGAGACAGCGATACAGGTCTGAGTTGAACCACCAGGAGTTAAATATAAGAAGTTACCATATAGAATAAATTACTCTTTTGGATATCACAGTGATGTTACGAGAACAGATAAATTATTATTAAAACTATTTGTCTATAACTGGATGTGCAGCAGTGAGTAAGTGAAGAATGCAGGGAGTGGAAAGCTGTATTTCAGTTTAGGTTAAGATGCTGCTCCTTTAGTTACGGTAAAAAGTAATGTTATTTTTTGGAAAATATAAGTGTATAGTTATGTTCTTCAGCCCCACTAAAAGGCACTGTTTCTTCTCCTTTAGCTCTGCTGTGGGTCCTGCTGCCACAGTGAACTGAAGAACCATCTAAAATCAGGTAAACATGTTTAAATTAAAGTTCCTTTTTAAAGAACTGTTATTCTTGTTCTTCGATTTAAGAAGCTGAAGTTATTTTAACTGGTGTTTAAGCAGCAGAATCACTGCTGTTCCACAAGGTTCCAACAAGGTTTCTTTAGAATAGAGTATTGTACATACTTTTCTCATAATATAGTGTTTTTTTTTATACTCTTACACCGATCAGCCATAACATTAACACCTTGTTTTCTTGTTTTTAAACAGTTTTTTCCTAAGATTAACTGTTCATATAGAATCACTTAGTAGTTATACATATTATCATTTTATTATTATTTTTTATTATACACAGAGCAGTTATTATTATTTGGTTGGTGGGTAATAATTCTCAGCACTGCAGGGACACTGCTGGTGGTGTATGAGGATGTTAGTATGTGTTGCACTGGTGGTCCGAGTGGGTCAGGTATAGTAGGGTTGAAGTAAAAGTTTTAGCTTTATAAATGAACACTAATTTATTTTTTTCTATTTGAACAATATCTGCTTAAAATATGCATAGAAATTCACTAAATGTAGGTAAATATATTTATTTTACACTGCTGTGAGAGCTCAAAGGAGTATTAAATTACTGTTAAAACTTTTTAAAATGATATATCGGTCAATTACAATCAAAATGCCTTTTTACAGTGGAATGAAAATAATGTTTTTATAGTCAAGTGACCTGATCCAGCACACAGGGCACATCACCATCCAGTGACAACAAGTGCGAAAAATTATTGTATACCAGAGTTCACTAACATGTGGATCCAGATTTTGTCCAAAACCGATCTGGTGTTACTTTCCAAGCTTTTACCAGTTTAGAGGCCCAGGAAACTCACAGCCCAATCACACATGCTGTAAATATCGAAGTAACTTTGCTCAGCCAATCAGATCTGTGCATAATGAAGAGCACTACTGCACACATGATGAGGAGATAAACAGCAGTTTGCAAGGAAAGTGAGTTAAAGGAGAGTTAATTTACTTGTTAATTTATTTGTGCTCTAAAAAGGGAAAAGTGGGAACTTAAGTAATTTATTAAAAATTGAGCAACTTCTCTGAGTTTATTCTCCCCAGGAGCATTAGTTCTCTTCTCTCACTGAACAACCAGACATGAAGGAGAGAGATATTAAGAGGGAAAGAAAGAGAAAAGAGAGAGAACAGCTGATTGGCTGTTTAAATGTAAGAGTTTTATTCTAAATTATAAATATCTAAATTGGTAAAAACTGTTTAGATGTTAAAATAAGTTTAAAAATAAATAATAAGAAATGTGTTGTAATATGTAATGTTTTATATCTATAACTTTGTCAGTGGCAAAATAAATGTATGCATTTAAAGTAATAATTAGTAAAAAGTAAAAAGACAAAGCAGCTGTGAATCTAGTTAATGAAGTGTTAGCAGCACTATGGTTTCTGGAGTAGAAGAAAAAATCTGCCTCCTACATCAGTTAAATCACGCAGTGTGTAACAGGAGTGTTCAGGCTTCACTGCAACATTTACTGATGTCTGTAAGCAACACTGCTGCAGTGTGTAGCACTGTGGCACAGGAAAACAATAAAACTGTGGCAGTACGTCCAGCACAGCTACACATTTACATCTTCATCACCCTGTTTCAGAGATCAAACCGGGAGCAGAACAACACACAACTTCTAACCACAGCATTTAATCAGCCCTTTACTGCAGAATCAGAGCAGGATGAAGCTATAACTACATCTACTGGGGTGTTTATCACTGCAGACCTGGCCTCATACTCCAACACTGAAAACAGGAAAGTGCTTGAGCCACAAAATCCCCTCACTCTCACACTTCTGTACAAAGATCATGCCAGATCTTTATAAACAGGAAGAATCTGTGAGATGTGTGATCTGTTACCCCACTATTACTGAGGGATTTTATGTGAATTGGAATGGACGGGAGGGTATAAAAACAGGACTAAGAGAAAACAGTCAAACTACAGACTGAGAAAAGGTTTTGAGAATGTAATTTTATAAGTAGTAAAGCAGCTGTTTTCATTCTGCACTGATGACTTAAATCCAGGGATTATTCAGCTTCTTAAAATGAGTGTTTAGCTTTTTGTTATAGACTCTAAATATCCTAAAAATATTCAGTTCTTTATACTGGTTGTATGTTATTAAGCCTGACGTAGCAAAAATGTAAAACCACATATATTATTATTATTTTAAACATTTTATTAAATTTGAAAGGAAAAATTTTCAGTTATATCCTCCAGATACAATTATAAATGCTACTGTGAATGCTGAAATTGAGAGCTAGCTGTTAGCTATTTGTTGATTTATTTTATAATCTAAACACTTGTTTTCTCTTGTAGTTATTTTTTTAATATCAGTGTGATAATGGGCTACAGGTGAATTTGATTGGACCTTGTTCTATATGCTGTTGACTGTTGATGTTTAATGTGGGTAAAATGTGCTCCAACTGGTTTTTAACTGGTTGTCTGCTTTTCTTAAGAAACGAAAATGCAGCCAGTTCCTCATTCATTCCAGTGGGGTGTGTGTACAAATCTACAAAATGCTGTTTAAAACAATCCAACCTGGCTTATTAGGAAACCCAGTGCTGACTAAATCCTGAGAAAAACACATTGAGTTATTTTAACTGATTTATATTAAATATTTAATACTTTACATTTATTTATTTATTCTGTTAATTATTCTGAATCATTTGTCCGCTGACATTTACCATAGATTTCGAGAAATTGACACAATTCCAGCTCCAGATTGTTCTGTCTCATCAGGAGGGGCAGCATGCATGTTTTTAATTTGATGTGTGTTTTCATAAAGCTGATTTCTAAATACTTAGCAAACAGCAAAGCAACCATCTGGTTTATCAGATTTGCTACTTATCAACAACATTGCAGTTTTCTTCAGCAAATGCAATTTTCTATCAGTGTATTTACTAATTGTAATGCATGATAGTATATAACTATATAGTACTGATGGTTAAATAAGTAATATAAGTTGTATTATTGTGAGAGATTGGCATTTTGAAATAGAGCTGATGTGATTTGTGTGTGTCTAATATAGGAGTGGATATCCTGAAAAAGATGGAGCTGAACTCTAACTGTGTACCCCTCTGAAGACTGATCTCAGGAACAGGTAACACTGCTGTGATTTATATCATTATCTATCATCTTCAGTACGACTTAGAATACTTAACTCAGTATTCAGTGCTGCTTTCATATTGTGAGAGACACAGTGTGTGAAAGGAGACAGATCTACATGTTCATCACTACAGAGTGTGAATATACTGTTTTCATTCTTGTTTTGTGTAGAATTTAGACGTCCAATCAGAGACCACTCAGTAGTGTAACTACAGACCACACACCACCATTGATCCAACTACTGACTACAGTATAGATCAGACTAGACATCACTAACTACTGAACACAGACTACTTATCCTGCATTACTGAGATTTAGATCAAACCGGTTTTAGAGACGCTGTTCAGTGATCCACACCCACAGTGATTTGATCTCACACTCAGTAATGCTGTAAACAGTTGATCACTGACGTTCAGGAGGTGAAGATATTGTTTCTTTAATATCACACACAGTGTCCTGAAATATAAAGGTAAGGAATAACTCCTGATTATTAATTTATGCTGTGACTCTAATATTAACTGTACTCTGTTCTTACTCAGTCATGTAGTTTTAATAGTGTTTTATTTTATTTATTTAATTATTTTTTAGTAAAAAACAGTGTATAAGACAGACACAATTTAATACAAAGTTAATACATTTTTTAATCAAGGAATCATTGTGTTGTGTAATCATTTAATCGTTACAATTTTGATGCTACACCTGCATAAGTAATAAAACACAAAAAATAAATAGAAAATTATGTGGTATATTTTAATGTATTATTTGTATTGGGTATACTGTAATAATAATGCAAATGCAAAGGCAATACCAATTATTATCACTTGTTTTAATAAATAATATAGGGTCAGGCTAGGGTTGGGCGGTATGGAAGTTTTTCATACTGTCATCAGATTATATGGCGGTATATGGTATTACCGGCGGTATATGGGGGGGGGGGGAGGGGGGGTGTGTTTTGATATTTTAGAATTCCTTAGACTATATTTCCTTTAGCATTTTGAGCTTTAGTTACTTTCCTATTTCATATCTATTTTTCTGTTTATTTATGATTTATTTTTTTATGTATATTATTTTAGTTTTGTACCTGTGTGTACAATATTTCTTTTTTGTTATTTTAGAATTCGTTAGATTATATTTTAGCATTTTGAGCTAAGTTTAGTTAGTTATTTTCCTATATTATATCTATTAATCTGTTTTAATTAAATGCTGCGGAGCTTTAAACGCGCGAGTGAACTCGGGTTCAGTCTCACGTTCACGCTCGGGTTCAGGCAGACAATCTAAACTCTAGTATGCAGAACTATATTATTATTGTTATTAAATTTTCCATTCTTTTAAATAGCAGGATACTTTGATTTGTATTTCTCAGCCCGGACGCGGCCCGGCCAGAGGAAAGTAATGGAAAATCTTGGGTCAATCCAGGCTCCAGGAAATAGTCATCTGTTTTTTAATACTATTTTTATTTTATATAAAGCTATGGCATGATAATCACCATATAACAAAGTATTATTTTAAACGAAAACGAACGAAATAACGAAAACTGAAAGTGAAAGTTTTCCTTAACTGAAACTAATAAAAACGGTAATTAAAAGAAAAAAAATAAAACAAATTGAAATTGCAGATTGAATATCCTCATTTTCGTGTTTGTTAATTTATGTATAAGTGCTGTATCCACTACAGCAGCTTAACAGCGGGTGGTGTTGTGCCGATTCTGCTCACGAAGGGGAGCCGGGGTTCAGATGTCGGCAGCGCGCAGCAGATTAGAATATGAGCGTGAGTGACATAAAAACCCTGTTTTGTAGAGAAACAGGAGATGAGGAATATTTGAGAAGCAGCTGTAACTTTACCTGTGAGTAACTCATACACCAGGACACCCCACGCTGCAGGATAAACTGATTAATCTCATCATTTCAGTGGTTGGTTGGTTGTTGGGGTTTTATTGCCACTCCAGCACAATTTGTGGCGATCATTTTGGTGAAAATTAGTGAAATCTGTAGAGTTTATTGAGTTTTTGCTGTATGATCTCCTCAGTGAGAAGCCCCACCCCATAACCAATCAGGGAGCTCCAACTGGTTACCCCTCCCATTGCTCTTTCATTGTGGATGCGCAGAATGTCTTAAAAGTCAGTTTTTCAAAGTTCAGGTTTGGCACGTCACGTGGTTAATATACCGTCACTATTTTACAATACCAAGTCAAGAGTCAAGAGGCTTTTATTGTCATTACATCTGAGTACAGGTACACAGTGTGATGAAATTACGTTCCTCCGGAACCATGGTGCAACATAGAACAACATGCAATAGACAACATAAAGTGCAGGAGTGACGACAGTGCAACATAAAATTATAACACTAAATAACAATAAATACAATAAATACAAAGGACGAGACAATTTAAAGACAGGACAGTGCAGTACCGATACGGTATAATAAAGTGTATAGTGGGGATAAGGTGCAGAGATGTGTGACATACTGTAGCATATAGAACATATATAATCACAGCAGTTACTGAGGTAGAGTTTATAGTTTTTAAGAGTGCAGCAAATAAAGTCATGTCAGCCTCTGTGTGCTGACTGGTGTGTGTGTGGGTGAAGTTCAGTTCTTTGTGAGTGTAAAGGGGGAGGGTGTACAGTTTAGTTTTGTGTGAGTGTGTTGGGTGAGTGGTGGGTGGGGTGGGGGTTCAGTTCTGTCTCTGTGCGTTGAGAAGTCTAACTGCCTGGTGGATGAAGCTGTTGCAGAGTCTAGTAGTGGAGGCTCGGATGCTCCTGTATCTTCTGCCGGACGGCATCAGAGCGAAGAGTCCGTGTGAGGGATGGGTGGGGTCGTCCACTGCGGATGCAGCGTGTGGTGTAGATCTCGGTGATGGAGGGAAGAGAGACTCCGATGATTTTCTCATATTTCATCACCATATTTAAATACCGTGGTATACCGAAATACCGTCATACCGCCCAACCCTAGGTCAGGCAGAGTTGAAACAAGCAGAAATACAAAGTCAAAGTCAAAGTGGTTTTTATTGTCATTTCAGCTATATACAGAGTACACAGTGAAACGAAACAACGTTCCTCCAAGGACCATGGTGCACATAAACACAGTGTAGACAGAACAATAGTGCAACAGTACAAAAGTGCAGACAGACAATACAACACCATATAGACAAAGAATAATAAATAACAAGACAGTGTGCAAATTATGCAGTGTGCAAAAAAGAGCAGGTGAGGTAGTAATTACTCTATTACACAGTGTGCAATAGAGTCCAGTGAGGTAGTAGGGTTTTTAGTGCTTTCCATTTTCTGGGGTAAGTGGGGTAAGAGTGTGTGTGCATGTACAGAAAAAACCATCAGTTCAGTCTCTGCAGTTAAGGAGTCTGATGGCTTGGGGGTAGAAGCTGTTGCAGAATCTGGTCGTGCTGGACCGGATGCTGCGGTACCTTCTTCCCGAAGGCAGGAGGGAGAACAGTTCGTGTGAGGGATGAGTGGGGTCATTCACAATGCTGGTTGCTTTGCGGATGCTGCGGGTGGTGTAAATGTCCGTGATGGAGGGGAGAGAGACGCCGATGATCCTCTCAGCTGTCCTCACAATACGCTGGAGGGTCTTGCGGTCAGAGACGGTGCAGGTCCCAAACCAGGCAGTGATGCAGCTGCTCAGGATGCTCTGAATGGTCCCTCTATAGAAGAGTGTGAGGATGGGTGGAGGGAGACGGGCCTTTCTCAGCTTCCGGAGGAAGTAGAGACGCTGCTGGGCTTTCTTGGATGTAGAGCTGGTGTTCAGGGTCCAGGTGAGGTTATCTGTTAAGTGGACACCAAGGAACTTGGTGCTCTTAACAATCTAATAAAAGGCCTTTAATGAAAAAAGGGAAATCCAAACTCATGGTCAACCACAGGCAGGATCAGAGAGACAGTCCAGGGGTGGGTTTCCCAAAAACGATTAATCTTAGCGAATAACGAACGAACTAACAAATGACGTGAGTAAAGAACGAGCCAGTTCTGCGAGTGTTTCCCAAAGAGCTTCGCAAAATGAAAAACAAGTTTAAAGAACGTCTTGACTCCTCCCCCGAAACAGCGCACTCAATCAAACCAAAAACATCGATTCAACACTGCCAACATGCAGTATTTATTTACTATTATGCCCAAAAAACATAGAGCTGTGTTGTTATCAACAAGGAGGAAGGAGTTCCTGGAGGTGCTAAACAATAGTTACAGGGCTCCAGAAAAAAAATGGTTAAGGAGCCAGTGGCTCCTAAAATAAAAAATTTGGGCGACAATATTTATTTCTAAGTGCCAAACAATAATGCTGAGTCTTTACTGCAGAAGGTGTGCTTATGGTACACCCCAACTCCACACCAATTGCTTTCAGCTCACACTTGCTATTGGGGCTAAAATGGTATGTTTTCCACACTTTTTCAATAATTGGAAGGGTTTATGTGTTCAGGATTGCCAATTCCAGTCTTTGAGGCAAACAACAAAATGAGAGAATATGTTTTTTATATCTCACTTCTAAAGAGTGCCCCTTGTTCTGTCGACGTGCTACCCTAGTGTATCACTGTATCATGGTAAAGTTATGGCAATGATAGTACGTTACAAACTGCTTTTGCTTTTTTTTGTATTTAAAATAATAAATATTGTATTTATTATTATTAATTTCTATTTACACTTTTGTGCAATGACAGTAAGTCCAGGTTGTTTAATGCACAAAAAATAGATTTCTCTCGGCTGTTTTACCACATGTGCGAGCTAAGAGAGGTTTTGTCGGAGCACACTTTGCTAAAAACCAGTCGCGTGCATGTTTTTTTTTAAATAATAGCCTTTAAGTTTTCTTGCTTTTAAATGATGCTAACATTTAAATATTTTAAAGCTAGTGACCTGTAATGGAGGTAGGATGAATAAAGTCAGGTTTCTGAAATGATCCACCTTCTACTGCAGTACAGATTTATACTAACATTACTGGCTTTCAGTAGACTAGACTTACATTACTTAACAAGTGTAAAACTCATCCAGTTCAGTAACAGCAATGTTCACAGCAGTTCAAATACAGCTACACAGATTATATAATCTTCTGTATTTAGTAAAATATCCAGCACAACAGACTCTTTATCTGTTAAAAACTAAAAACACAAAGTAAATCACCGTATAAACAGAGACAGAGTATAATTCTGTCCTCAGGGTTTTGTAACAGAAACAGTGAGAGTTAGGAAAAAACGGAAAGTGCTGCTTCTCTGTGTGTTTATATACTAACACATCACGCGTGCTGAAGTTAACGTTAATTTACACAAAAAGTTACACGTTAGTTTATTAGAATGTAAAAAGCAGTGAAGGCACCTTAGCTAATGATGACAGATTGCACAGATCCCTTTTACACCTTAAACATCGCTAACTCTGAACCGGAGACGTATCAGACAAGCTAACCTAACTAGCAGCAAACAGAGCAGCGTTCCCTGCCTTCAGAAATCTGAACAAGCTCACCTCTGTAAATATCTTGCAGACGAGACGCATGCCACATATTTAGGAGTTGAGTTTTCCATGGTAGCGCAGATATCATATAATCATATACATATCACATATCATATAAATTATGTTTATCCAGTAAATGGGAGAGAAGGAGCCACTGTTTGGATCAGCTGTGTGAGGTTCAGAGTGAGGGGCTCGGGGGATGGGGGGAGGGAAGGGGTTGTAATTGGCTGAGCAATGCAGTTCAGCGCTGCCCAGCACTAGGCAAGATAAATGCTTTGTAGACAGACAGAACCAATCAAATACTCTGCAGGGAGTGAGTAAAGTGCAGGGGTACATATACTGAGTGAAACAGGTAAAGTCAATATTCAGGTGATTGTGGTCTAATTAGTCATGTGAGAGGGTAAATGAGTGATGTCAGTGTGTGGTGCATTCTGGGCAATGGAGTCCGGAGCTGGGAGATCGCTAATAGACACAGGAGGAATAGAAGTGCCTTCAGTATCAGGTGTGACAGTAACCAGTAGAGTTTATCAGACCTGCAGTGTTGTCTGTGATTTAATCAGCTATAAATAAGCAGCTCAATCAGCTCATTTATGAAGCTAAACAAAAGATTTCAGACAATAAGATTTACTTCTCTGGACTGAACATCCACTAGAACCTGATCCGTTCAGTCAGGACCACCCAGCAGCTGCTCATATAGTTAACATTTATATCCTGTAATACTACAGTATATTACCATATCCAGTTATTAATGGTGTGATGAAAAATGGAGGGCGTCACAGAACAGGCTGGTGCTGGAACTCTCTCTCCGGGTTCAGAGGAGGTGGAGGAGTGAGAGCATCAGATTCTTATTTATTCAGAATCAGATCAGAGAACTGATATAAGCTGCTGATGGTGTGTTTGTTGTTTTTGGCAGCGTGCTCTCATTCCGTGGCTTTGTTTCATTTTCTGACTTCTAGGCTGTTTAAGAATCTAAAGTCACCTGATCACATGATTAATTATTGTGGATGATGGACAGTGGACAGATTAGCTGTTGTGACTTCATCTGTGCTGTTGTCTTTTTGTTTCTGGAAAACCTTGTTAAATTTTAGCATTTTATTTCCTTTTTTACATACCTCAAATTTTTAATTAATCTAAAAATAATATGTGAAAAATGTTAATTTAAAAATGTCTTAGTTGTCATGTGTTAAGGATTATGTTCATATTACAGGCTTAAAGACAATATTTTTCAGATTTTTTCAAATCGGAATTGAGCAACATTCATGTGTTTCACCCAGTGACTTTATAAAGCATGGACACCATGCTTCCATTCCTTTCTGTTCTATAGAACTGAAGCCAGGATTTCAGCCATGTTGTTAAAAAGAGCCAGTGCCTCCTTCTCAGATCAAACTACTGACCACACAGCACTGCAGATCAAACTACTGACCACACAGCACTACAGATCAAACTACTAACCACCCAGCACTACAGTTCAAACTACTGACCACACAGCACTACAGATCAAACTACTGACCACACAGCACTACAGATCAAACTACTGACCACACATCACTACAGATCAAATTACTGACCACACAGCACTACAGATCAAACTACTGACCACACAGCACTACAGATCAAACTACTAACCACCCAGCACTACAGTTCAAACTACTGACCACACAGCACTGCAGATCGAACTACTGACCACACAGCACTACAGATCAAACTACTGACCACACAGCACTGCAGATCAAACTACTGACCACACAGCACTACAGATCAAACTACTGACCACACAGCACTGCAGATCAAACTACTGACCACACAGCACTACAGACTGGAATACAATCAGTTCTTTACTGGAACCATAAAGAGATAAACGTTTTAGAAGCTGAACTGGGCCAAAGAATTTGGACATTACACTGCAATCAGCATCAACACGCACGCACACACACACACACATACACACACACACACACACACACACACACACACACACACACACACACACACAATAGTAATGTTGTGCCTGAGTTGTTGTCTTCATTTATTTTCGTTTTCAGTGAAACCCAGAACCAGTTCTTGTTATTTTCTAATGAAGATGCAGATATAGAGTCTCTCTCTCTCTCTCTCTCTCTCTCTCTCTCTCTCTCTCAGTGTCCTGAGTTACTCCTGTGTGTGGAATGTGGTTTAACGGAATCTGAAAGCAGTTTCTGTAATGAAATGTAGATGAAGTTCAGATAAACTCTTTCGTTCAAATGATAAATAAATGATAGAACAATAGAATAAATGTAATCTATGTTTATTCAAGTACATTATATAAGAACTCATTTAGGGTCTAAAAATAGTCTTTTGTAACTTAAAAACTTCTAAATGACTGACCTCAGATAGGTGACATTTCCATTTAGGGCAGTTCTTATGTTGAAATGGAGGAGCTGGAACAGGCTGTAAATCAAACTAGAAAAAACTCTTATCTCACACCATTAATATCAACACTTTAAAGTACAGTCAGTACAGTTTAAACACATATAACAGCTATGTTTCCTAGAGCTGTGTAGTAGTAAATCTAATAGCTTGATGCTGACTTTACATGGAGAAAGGCATTCACACAATAAATAAATATTATATTAGTGGCTAAACAGCCTTGGGTATGTTACCAGATAATGAAGATCTTAGCAATTTACAAACAACTTTAAGAACCACTATTTTCCCAGAAGCCTTCTTAGTATTTAAAGTCATGAACAAGTGTAAAGTAGTTCTTTGATGATTCTGCACCGGAAAGACACCAGTCAAAAATTAAACCATGTTACAATGTCAATATTTTAGGCACATGCTATTTGCATCCAGGTGTAACAGTGTGTACTATTGCTAAAAAATCTATGGAAGCCAATGTAAAAAGCTTTGGTTCCAAGTTTTGTCAGGCGTTTTTGGAGCACTCATCATGGCATTTGGACACAATGAGAGGTGAGCTGAGTTTGTTGGTATATTCACTGCCAACACATGTAACTTAACACAACAATTAAACTTATATGCTTCACTAAACTCCCTCAGAAAAATGGTTGAAAAATCACTAGCAAAAGTACATATAACCAGAATAACCAATAAAATACAACACTTTTAAGCAATTAAGTTAACATTAGATACAAGTTTCTTATCCACTGCAAACTTTCATTCAAGCAAACAAAACTAAAAGCCTCAAATAAGCCATTTATTGAATTATCTAGCTAACGCTGGTGGTATAATAGCCAGGTAATTCTAACTTGGAAACAATAGCTTAGTTTTCTTACAAACTAATGACAAAATGATAGCTATATTATCACAAACTGGAATTAACTTACCTCAGAACTTCGTTTCCTAAAATAAATTAACTGTGCGTTTGCTGACATTTGTTAAGGAGCTTGCTATATAGCTTCTATTAGTTCACAAATTATACGTGCAATACATGTAGACATGTAGACGTGTGTACTCAGGTTATTTTATTTTTTTAATTAAGGGGTAAAAATAGCCTCCCTTTGTGGCAAATGCTACTTGTACCTGAATGCAAATAGTAACTCCCGAATTTTTGTGGAAAAACAGGTGCATTAAACTCTGTAAGACTTGCCCCCCAATCTAAAATTTTCTGCTTCATTATTCCACATGGTGGTGCTATAATCAAATGAATATGGTAAACCTGCCATAAAGAATACTGGTTGTTAAATTCTGTAAAACTGACAGCAATAAAACCATAATTCCTGGTGTTTTATTATTTAGGAGTATTTTATCCTCTTCTGTAACACAGATGCCCTGAAGTGTCAAAATCAGAGTATCATGATATCATCATTATCATGAGCAGCATATCGTAATAATATCATATTATGAAATGCCTTGAGATTCCCAATCCTAATCTACACTATACTGCCACAAGTATTTGCTCACCTATCCAAATAATTGAACTCAAGTTCCAATCACTTTCACGTTCACATGTGTATAAAAGCAGCCGCTAGTCATGCAGACTGTTTCCAAGTCCAGTCGTGAAATTTCCCCACTACTAAATATTTCACATTCAACTGTCAGTGATATTATAACACAGTGGAAGCGACTGGGAACAACAGCAACTCCCTCTGTTAGTGTAAAACAGCACAGCGGGGTCAGCGGATGGTATGAAAAAGTTTGGGCAATCCTGATAATTTTCAAGATTTTCCTTTATAAATCATTGGTTGTTCGGATCAGCAATTTCAGTTAAATATATCATATAGCAGACGAACACTGATATTTGAGAAGTGAAATGATTTTAGTTTAAAGGATTTACAGAGTGTGTGCAATAATTCTTTAAACTAAATTAGGCAGGTGCATAAATTTAGCACTCCAACAGAAAAATTACATCAATATTAAGTAAATCCTCCTTTTGCAGAAATAACTTTCTTCATTCTTTAAATACAAATCCACACACACTGTTTTTCTGTTCAGAGATTGGGTGACATTAAAGCAGTGCACTGGAGCTAAAACTTTTAATTCTGGCACATTTTCCTCACATCTGTGTCTAAAAGCAATCTCGTGAGTATTACATTTAAAGGAGGAGTTCATGTTGAAAGTACTTTATGGTGAAAAGCAATACAGCTGTGCCTTGATTACATTTCAAGGTGTATTTTATAAATTCTGGCACTAATTCAGCGTTTGGTTTTGAAAATGCAAATAAGTGTGTATTGTTTTTCAATAAAGAGATCAAGTGCAATGAAATGTAATGTAATAGTAGATTTGCATTTTATTTTGGCACCTATTCTGCATGTTAGTGAGGAAAAGCAATGCATTTTGTTGATTGTTTTTACGTTTTTCCAACCTAGTGTTTGCTTTTCAATTTGGCACTAATTCCTCTCCATAAATAACAGCCTCTAAATGCTTTCAATGTTGACTATGCAAACTTCACAATAGACCTCAAGCAGTTTGGACTGTGTGTCTTTCCACTCTTCTTCCAGACTCTGCTCCCGTGATTTACAAATGAAATGCAGAATTTACTGTGTGTGTAAAAGCATTCCCCTTACTGAAAACTGAAAGTAAGTACATTTATACAGATCTGGTGCATTAGTTAAGTAAAAGCAGATGCTGAAGTCTGTGTAATCTGTCTTTCAGAGATGAAGATTCTCTGGGTGATGCTGCTAATTTTCTCTGGCCTAATGGAGACCCTGTCAGGTAGGTGTTTTCCTGCTGTAAATGTGTGTGAGTGAGTGTGTGTTTGTGTGTGTGTGTGTGTGTGTGTGTGTGAGAGAGAGAGAGAGAGAGAGAGAGAGCGCAACAGACAGAATGAGTCTACAGTGTGTGTTAGTTTGTTTATTTGGTGGGGGTTTTGAGGTGGGTAAAAGTTTGAAACATATTAATGAATGCTAAATTACCTTGAAGCATTATAATATATACATATAGTGTATGCTACACCACAAAATTGTAGAAGGACATAAAAAGTGAAAGTAATCTGGATTTAATTACTCAGTAATGTGTAATTAATGGGATTACTTTATTATCTCTCATTCCTCATTATTGATTAAAATGATAATCATTTATATATATATATATATATATATATATATATATATATATATATATATATACATATACATATACATATACAGGTCCTTCTGAAAAAAATAGCATATTGTGCTAAAGTTCATTCTTTTCCATAATGCAATGATCAAAATGAACCTTTCATAAACTTTCTAAAATATATGAAAGTTTATTTTTTGAGTCATTGCACACCAACTAAAATATTTCAGGTCTTTTTTTGTTTTAATACTGATGATTTTGGCATGCAGCTCATGAAAACCCAAAATTCATCTGAATCAATGAATTAACTCTAAACACCTGCAAAATATTCCTGAGTCTTTTAAAAACTCCCAGCCTGGTTCATTACTCAAAACCGCAATCATGGGTAAGACTGCTGTCCTGACTGCTGTCCAGAAGGCCATCATTAACACCCTCAGGCAAGAGGGTAAGACACAAAAAGAAATTTCTGAACGAATAGGCTGTTCCCAGAGTGCTGTATCAAGGCACCTCAGTGGGAAGTCTGTGGGAAGGAAAAAGTGTGGCAGAAAACGCTGCACAATGAGAAGAGGTGACCGGACCCTGAGGAAGATTGTGGAGAAGGGCCGATTGCAGACCTTGGGGGACCTGCGGAAGCAGTGGACTGAGTCTGGAGTAGAAACATCCAGAGCCATCGTGCACAGGCGTGTGCAGGAAATGGGCTACAGGTGCCGCATTCCCCAGGTCAAGCCACTTTTGAACCAGAAACAGCGACAGAAGCGCCTGACCTGGGCTACAGAGAAGCAGCACTGGACTGTTGCTCAGTGGTCCAAAGTACTTTTTTCGGATGAAAGCAAATTTTGCATGTCATTCGGAAATCAAGGTGCCAGAGTCTGGAGGAAGACTGGGGAGAAGGAAATGCCAAAATGCCTGAAGTCCAGTGTCAAGTACTCACATTCAGTAATGGTCTGGGGTGCCATGTCAGCTGCTGGTGTTGGTCCACTGTGTTTTATCAAGGGCAGGGTCAATGCAGCTAACTATCAGGAGATTTTGGAGCACTTCATGCTTCCATCTGCTGAAAAGCTTTATGGAGATGAAGATTTCATTTTTCAGCACGAACTGGCACCTGCTCACAGTGCCAAAACCACTGGTAAATGGTTTACTGATCATGGTATTACTGTGCTCGATTGCCCTGCCAACTCTCCTGACCTGAACCCCATAGAGAATCTGTGGGATATTGTGAAGAGAAAGCTGAGAGTTGCAAGACCCAACACTCGGGATGAGCTTAAGGCCCCTATTGAAGCATCCTGGGCCTCCAGAACACCTCAGCAGTGCCACAGGCTGATTGCCTCCATGCCACGCCGCACTGAAGCAGTCATTTCTGCAAAAGGATTCCTGACCAAGTATTGAGTGCATAACTGAACATAATTATTTGAAGGTTGACTTTTTTTGTATTATAAAACACTTTTCTTTTATTGGTCGGAAGAAATATGCACATTTTCTTTACTTTTTTGTCAAAATCATCAATATTAAAACAATAAAAGGCTTGAACTACTTCAGTTGTGTGTAATGAATCTAAAATATATGAAAGTCTAATGTTTATCAGTACATTACAGAAAATAATGAACTTTATCACAATATGCTAATTTTTTTAGAAGGACCTGTATACTCCCTTAGTTCAGCTCTTTAGTTGCTGCATATTACCTATTTCTCTAGCTCTGTACAAAAGCGTTCTATCTGATTTCTGATTCTTTGTTTCTTGACCCGTTTTCTGTCTATGGTTTAATCTACTGCCTAGCCCTTTTGATTTGTTGTCTTGACTACTCGCTTGCCTAGTTCCTGTTGTTTGATTTTCTGTGTACCGACCACGCACTTGTTTACTGACCATGCTGTAGGTGTGTTATTTATTATTGCTGCTCTAGTGGATCTGACATTGCCTGTCCCTGACCACCTCTATTTGTCTAACCCTGTTAATAAACCCCTGTTTTCTAATCACCGTTTGTCTCCCCGACTCCTGGTATTTGTTACATAATGATGCACTTTCTACTGTAGTAGAGATTTATAACATTACTG
Organism: Astyanax mexicanus; assembly: GCF_023375975.1. Lineage (NCBI taxonomy): Eukaryota > Metazoa > Chordata > Actinopteri > Characiformes > Acestrorhamphidae > Astyanax > Astyanax mexicanus. Next base: position 4,609,041 of record NW_026040043.1, on the reverse strand, counting down.
GTTTTCACTAGACTAGACTTACATTACTTATCAAGTGTATTTTAAACTCATCCAGTTCAGTAACAGCGGAGTTTAGCTCAGTTCATATGCAGCTACACAGATTATACTATCTTCTGTTTTTAGGAAAAGATCCAGCACAACAAACCCTCTAACTGTTAAACATTTAAAACACAAAGCAATCGCTGTATAAACAAAGACAGAAGAAAATTCTGCCTTCAGGGTTTTCTGACAAATAATGTAATAAATTTCGTCATAGTTTTTGTTTTTAAGTATTATTTTGATTCAGTTCTAGTCTCATTTTCGTCATGAAACATAGGTCGTCAGTGAAGATTTTTCGTCATATTTTTTGTTAATGAAATTAACACTGGTTTGAATAATCCGATTGTAATTCAATCACAGTGCACTATGTCTCTACATCTGGCTTTTTATGCGGACAAGAGAAATTTGAACATGATATGATCACCAAAAACACATGTTAATGTCAGATATGAACAGCCCATAAGTGCTGCTTAACTGATTCAGAGGACCAACTATACTACCAGCCTTCTATAAGCAGACCATACCATTAAAAAAATACTTAATCCAGTACAAACTACAGAAGATGCAGCTGTGAATAGTGATATAAAACATGTTATTTCATTATTACCTTATTGTTTTTTTATTACAGAGCGCTTTAAGGTAGTGGGTCCAGCTGCTCCTCTTGTTGCTGTAGCTGGTGAAGATCTGATTCTGCCCTGTTCTCTCCAACCCAACATCAGTGCTGAGGGTATGATGGTGGAGTGGTACAGACAGCATGAGACAGACACGCTAGTTCACCTGTATGTAGATCGTGAAGAGAAAAATGAAGAACAGATGGAGTCTTACAGAGGAAGAACAGCTCTGTTTAAAGAAGAACTGAAGAAAGGAAACGCCTCACTGAAACTCTCAGCTCTCCAACCTTCTGACGATGGAGATTACACGTGTTTTATTCGGGATGTGGATTCCTATGCTGATGTAACGCTTTATGTTGAAGTTAAAGGTGAAAATAAATCACAGTATCAGTACATTTTAAAATAGATGGATTAAAACATATATTTATAAGCAAAGCAAGCATTTCAGATAGTATCTCAACACTTTAGACAAGAAATCTGATATGAGTTTTATTAGCTTTCTGTGTGCAAGGTGTTACAGTGTAAGTAGTTCAGTTTACGGTAAAACATACACTACCGTTCAGAAGTTTGGGGTCACGCAAACAATTTTCTGTTTTCCATGAAAAGTCACACTTATTCACCACCATACGTTGTGAAATGAATAGAAAATAGAGTCAAGACATTGACAAGGTTAGAAATAATGATTTATATTTGAAATAACATTGTTTTTACATCAAACTTTGCTTTCATCAAAGAATCCTCCATTTGCAGCAATTACAGCATTGCACACCTTTGGCATTCTAGCTGTTAATTTGTTGAGGTAAGCTGGAGAAATTGCACCCCACGCTTCTAGAAGCAGCTCCCACAAGTTGGATTGGTTGGATGGGCACTTCTGGCGTACCATACGGTCAAGCTGCTCCCACAACAGCTCAATGGGGTTCAGATCTGGTGACTGCGCAGCCACTCCATTACCAATAGAATACCAGCTGCCTGCTTCTGCTGTAAATAGTTCTTGCACAATTTGGAGGTGTGTTTAGGGTCATTGTCCTGTTGTAGGACGAAATTGGCTCCGATCAGGCGCTGTCCACTGGGTATGGCATGGCGTTGCAAAATGGAGTGATAGCCTTCCTTATTCAGAATCCCCACCTTACCAGCACCAAAGCAACCCCAGACCATCACATTACCTCCACCATGCTTAACAGATGGCGTCAGGCATTCTTCCAGCATCTTTTCATTTGTTCTGCTTCTCACAAACGTTCTTCTTTGTGATCCAAACACCTCAAACTTGGATTCATCCGTCCACAACACTTTTTTCCAGTCTTCCTCTGTCCAATGTCTGTGTTCTTTTGCCCATCTTAATCTTTTTCTTTTATTAGCCAGTCTCAGATATGGCTTTTTCTTTGCCACGCGTTGTGCAACGCGGCCTCCCACTTCTTTTTCTACTCTGGTTAGAGCCTGTTTGTGCTGTCCTCTGAAGGGAGTAGTACACACCGTTGTAGGAAATCTTCAATTTCTTAGCAATTTCTCGCATGGAATAGCCTTCATTTCAAGAATAGACTGAACAAGAATAGACTGTCGAGTTTCAGATGAAAGTTCTCTTTTTCTGGCCAGTTTGAGCGTTTAATTGACCCCACAAATGTAATGCTCCAGAAACTCAATCTGCTCAAAGGAAGGTCAGTTTTGTAGCTTCTGTAATGAGCTAGACTGTTTTCAGGTGTGTGAACATGATTGCACAAGGGTTTTCTAATCATCAATTAGCCTTCTGAGCCAATGAGCAAACACATTGTACCATTAGAACACTGGAGTGATAGTTGCTGGAAATGGGCCTCTATACACCTATGTAGATATTGCACCAAAACCAGACATTTGCAGCTAGAATAGTCATTTACCACATTAGCAATGTACAGAGTGTATTTGTTTAAAGTTAGGACTAGTTTAAAGTTATCTTCATTGAAAAGTACAGTGCTTTTCCTTCAAAAATAAGGACGTTTCAATGTGACCCCAAACTTTTGAACTGTAGTGTACTTTCTTTAATTATTAATTTATTTATTAAAACTGCTCATTTAAACCATTGTAATTCAATATTTTCAACCTTTTTTAAGATGTTTATTTCATACTGTTTAAGATGTTTATTTCATACTGTCTGTGCTGTGTAATTCGGCACATGTGAGGAAAAGCATTTCTTTATGTGAAGATATAATTTAATCCTCATCAGAATCTGAAGAGCTAAGATTGAATTCAGGCTGCAGCTGGGCTTAACTCGAAAACTCATTCCAGCTCTCTGTAAAAAGGGCACATCATTCAGCTACGAAGAGCCAGCTATTTCTATAAATTTCATATTAAAGCTTTTATTTTCCTGATGCTGCAGCCGTATCCTATGACCACATTTAACCATTTTATTAGAAACAGATCAGTTGAGCCACAAGTATTTTAATATTGAAATAGACAGATCAGTCCAAATATCTCTCTATGTTACCTCATTATCCAAGCACTGAAACCATTATTCACAGCTGTTGTACATTTTAATTGTCTATAGACATCGGCTTTTTTGATGTAAAGGTATATACTGTATATACACTTCAAACTAGGGATGCAGCGGTACAGTTTTGCCACGGTTCGGTTCGTATCGCGGTTCTTCTGCTCCAGCAGTTTTACAGCTTTTTTCTGTTCGCGAAGCGGAGCCCAATTCTGCAGGGAGTCAGATTCGGCACAACAGCGGCGGCACCTCACGGTCCGTGGCCTTAGTTCCAGAATAAATCTCTCTCTCTCTCTCTCTCTTTCTCGTACTCACTCATACAGTGAAACCTGTAGAGTTTATTGAGTTTTTGAGTTTGTTTGTTATTCTCAGATTGATCTCATATAAAACTAACAAATCCACCCTTAATCCACGAATTAAAACTAATTGAATTAGATAAAATAAAAATAAAAGTAAACTATAATGAAACGTTCAAAACTATTATAAACTTAAGTAACAAATCAAACTGTTTAAAAAAGAGGTTAGGGGTAGGTGGAGTTGTTGAGAGGAGGAGCACTCACAGCAACCACCAACCGCCACCCCCCCAACAGCACGCGCTCAGCAGCCCCTCCCCCTGGCCATTCGTTACCAGAGCGTTCGTTCGCTCTGTTAGTGCGCGTACTGAAATACTGCGGTCCATCCGGGTGTATCAAACCGAACAGGCCGAACCGAACGGTTCGATAAAATACAGAGAACCGTTGCATTCCTACTTCAAAACATTTAATAAAGTGACTAAAATCAGAAATAAAAATGTCAGTGTTTTTTTTTTTTTTTTTTTTTTGCTGTGTGAACATAGCCTGGTGTCTGATGTGCTGTATATTTTAATCTGATTTATATTTCAGGAAAAGGTTTTCATGGTTGGAAGATTGTCATCATCTGCATTACAGTTTTTGCTGTTATTTTAGCTGCCTTCACTGCGTACATCTTAAAAGGTAATTTTTTCAATAACTTTTGGGGAAAAAGTGGTTTAATTATTTTTAAAAAGTGTTTTCTGTATTTGGGTCAGTGTCTGGAATCACAGGATATGCAATGTGTTGCAGTTTTATGTTTGAGCAGTATTAAAACTTGTTTAACTATGGAGAACCATTTTTAAAACGTTCTTTAAAGAACTATCTAAAACAGTAAAAAAATAACCTTTAAATCAGGCAAACCAAGCATTTATACATTTAAACTATTTTTCATGGCTGAAACTATTTATTTTACCAAATAACCCTGGAAGAGGACCCTTTGTTTAATGGTGTAGCTATTGAATATTTGTGAAAGAGTAAAGACCTGTTACTGAGTAACAGCAGTATCTGATCAATGTTCTGCTGTCTGTCTCTGATTCCAGATAAATACTCTGAAAAGCAGCTCTCTCCTACACAGTGCTCAGTTATAACCTACATGCGTCTCCACACCGAGAATCCCTGCAAAGAGCTGGACCTGAGAAAATTCAGCACATCAGAGGAAGGATACAGGAGACTCATCCCAGCTGTATCAAACTGCAGGAAGGCTCAGTGAGTGTTTACTATACAGATTATCATGCTAAAAATATTATTTCTATATTGTAGTGAACTGTTGCTACAGACTGTAAGTAGCTGCAGTGTGTGTTAGAGCAGAGGGTGAAGAGAGGAGGTGCTGAGGGGCACAGTGTCTCTCCCTCGCTCATGCACCGCCGGCCCACTTTCCAAGTTAGAACCACAGCTACAGTTGTAATTATAGTACAGAATTAATAAGAGCATTGGCTACTTATTGTTTATGCCATGTAGTTGATGTTATGCCAAGTTTGTATAATTGATGTTCTAACCTACAGTGAATAGAGTTGGTAGCCCTTCTAGTTCTACATAATTTCTCAGTGTGTTGTAGTTGGTTTTAGTCACTCAGTGCTTCTCAGCACTGTAAGTGTGTGGTAAGCTTAAATAAAGAGCTTTGTTTAAAGATCCAAGATCAATCTTTCCTCTTAAAAGGCAACAGTATTATGATGTGTGGGCAGCACATCATATGAAACAGTTATACTCTTGATGGTCTAAAGAGGTGGGAAGCTGTTAAAGTTTAAAAAGCTACTGCTGAGGTTGCTACTGCTCCTGTGTGATTCCTTCCTTACTACAGCTCCTCTTCTACCTTAAAGAAGGTGGAGGAATGGAGGGGAGCAGGAAGAATGAAGAGATGACTTGGGAAATAGGACTGATGATGCCTTTCTAATGTAATGTTAAATACTGATGAATTATGACATTGTTTTCTTTCAGCACACCCCTAGTTCCCAACAGCATCAGGCCGCAGATCTCATTTGTCAGTCCACCTCTCCTCCCACACCTATCTCATTCCTGAATCTCGGAAACGACGTCACGTTCGTCACGTTTCAAAATAAAAGTTATTATGGCCGACTGCTCAGTGTAAGAAAACTCGGCTAAAACAAACAAGAATAGTCAATTAAACAAACTCGTAATACTTTTCTGATAGCCACGAAACTGTAAAAATACAAAAGAAGCTCCATATTAGAGCATGTTCCCAGTAGAACTCATAGTACGTAGTAAATTTGGAGAGCATTAGTCAGTATCATGCTAAAGTTGCTTTTATATATATATTTTTCTTTAATATTTAATATTTTTTATTTAGATATTAATAGGGTAAGTGTACCCATTAAGCTCATGCACCATTTAAGCCCACTTTCAAATTTTATGTCAATTTACAAACAAAGGAAAACATATATTTTGGCATCCATTACTTTATCCAATCAAATGGTTTATTACTTCCAAAACATTTTTTATTGCATACAAATTACATTTTCTGTTGTTGAGTTAGCTCAGCCCAAGTGTATACAGTCTCGGGACCCCTGACAAGAAGACACTTAAAAACTTTGGTGTTTTGAGACCTGTCAGGAATCATCAATCTTCAGCAATTTTCAGCCACATCTTTGGTAGGTACATTAATATCATGTAAATAAGAGCTAAATGTACCAATTTTGATATGTAAATAAATAGTATTTTGCCTAATTATACTATTTCCCTTCAAATGGATATATGAGTTTTATGAGCTAGCAAACATAGCTGATGCTAATACTAACACCCCTAGCCCTGTTAATGCTACACTTCCCTAAGAATTAAGGTTGTCAGCTACAAATAGTAAGCATTTTGTTACACATTTAACATTGATATTTGGATAAATGCTTCATAAATTGTTCTGTGAAGCCGATTAATTTAATAAAAACTGGTTTGAGCTTCTCAAAAGGTGAAATGGATCTTGCCTGTTCTACCTGAGCAACCACATTGAGGTGGCGACTGCATACAAACAAAAACTTAAAATTATCAAATCTACTCATTAAATTGCATGAAACAAGCTTAGATAAAATAGATAAAAATAGAGTAAATGGGTTAGAATGTTATTAAGGCTATATTGGAGATTTTTAGACAATCCTGCTTCTAAACTGGTTTTCATGTACAACCTTTTTTATTAGACTAAAACAGAAACAAAATGAAATGATTCATTGTTCCATGTGTAGTACACTGTTTGTCATGTTCAATGTTATTTGTTCAGATGATGATCTTGTTCAAAAGGAATTAAAAAACATTTCCACTGTTATTGATAAAATATATTGCTGTTTACGTTTTCACAAAAAATTCTTAATTATGTATGTTGATATGTACATTAAGTAATTAATAAATATTCAAATGAGAGTTAAATATTGTCCTTTAACAAATTATGTCACTTACAAATTATGTCAATATCTAGAAAAAATTACAAAACTTAGATATTGGTGGGCTTAATGGGTACACTTACCCTAATAATTCATGTATTTATTGTTATTAATTTTCATTTAATTTTTTTACATGCAATGACAGGGGGTTCAGGTTGTTTAATGCACCATAGACAGATTTATTATTAAAAAACATGAGAAATAATAAAAAAAAAGTGTAGGTCAGTGCGTGCGGAGTGCCGTTAGGAAGCACATATCGATGGGTAGCATAACTCACTGGCTAACTTGTTGTTTTGATTGCTATCAACATGGCTTTACATTTTCTAATAACATGTTAGTCTGTGTTTTAATAACATTTGTTTAAATTAAAATCACTTCAAACATATGGCGTCACATCAGTGTCGATGTCAAAAGTCGGGGTTGCAAAAATACCAGGTGAAAAAAATTAACCAGCGTGTTTTATGATTTTGTGTGTGTAAATTAACTTCTCGTGAGCACAAATGTGAAACCAGCAAGCAAAAAAGATAATCATGTGCGCGCTTAAGAAAATGTTGCTCTCAAGCTTAATTTTTCTCCTCTCGGGTGCTTTTTGTTCCTCGCACGTTGTGTGAATTACCTGCAGCAGCAGTTTGTGCTCGACTACGTTTTTTTGCGCACAAGTTTTGACAGGGGTGGTTTTGACAGTTTGGGGGCGGGATTAGGGTCGCCTCCTTCAGCGAACACTATTGGCTGATATCTCCAGGGTTCGTGACGGACCGCCCACCTCCAAGAGCTGGAGGAGGGCGGGGACAGAAGGACAGCAGGAGACTTAGCCAGCTGGCTATGCTAACATCCAAACAGCACGCACTCCGGCGCTGTTAGCCCAGGTTTAATGCCCGGAGCGACCTGCTCTGTCTGCCCGGAGCGAACCGCTCTTCTGGCCGGAGCCACCCGCTCTGTCTTCCCGGGCTCTCGCCTGGAGTGATCGGCTCGCCGGCTCTGTCTGCCTGGCTTCAGTGCTTAGTATGACCAGTGCTGTTCGCCCAGAGAGCAAGTTGCTCTAGGGCAGACAGAGCCGGCGAGCAATCGCTCCGGGCACTAAACCCGGGCAGACAAAGCCGGCGAGCAATCGCTCCGGGCACTAAACCCGGGCAGACAAAGCCGGCGAGCAATCGCTCCAGGCACTAAACCTAGGCAGACAAAGCCAGCGAGCGAGTGCTCCGGGCACTAAACACGGGCAGACAAAGCCGGCGAGCGAGCGCTCCGGGCACTAAACCCGGGCAGACAAAGCCGGCGAGCAATCGCTCTGGGCACTTAACCCGGGCAAACAAAGTCGGCGAGCGAGCGCTCCGGGCACTAAACTCGCGCAGTTAAAGCCGGCGAGTGAGCGCTCCGGGCACTAAACACGGGCAGACAAAGCCGGCGAGTGAGCGCTCCGGGCACTAAACACAGGCAGACAAAGCCGGCGAGCGAGCGCTCTGGGCACTAAACACGGGCAGACAAAGCCGGTGAGCGAGCCCTCTGGGCACTAAACACGGGCAGACAAAGCCGGCGAGCGAGCGCTCCGGGCACTAAACACGGGCAGACAAAGCCGGCGAGCAATCGCTCCGGGCACTAAACACGGGCAGACAAAGCCGGCGAGCAATTGCTCCGGGCATTAAACACGGGCAGACAAAGCCGGCAAGCAATCGCTCCGGGCACTAAACACGGGCAGACAAAGCCGGCGAGCAATTGCTCCAGGCATTAAACACGGGCAGACAAAGCCGGCAAGCAATCGCTCCGGGCACTAAACACGGGCAGACAAAGCCGGCGAGCAATCGCTCCGGGCACTAAACACGGGCAGACAAAGCCGGCGAGCGAGCGCTCCGGGCACTAAACACGGGCAGACAGAGCGGGTCGCTCTGGGCAGTAAACCCGGGCAGACAGAGCCGGTGCGCCGGAGAGCGGGTTGTTTGGATGTTAGCATAGCCAGGTAGCTAAATCTCCTGCCGTCCTTCTTTCCCCGCCCTCCTCCCGCTCGTGGAGGTAGGCGTTCTGTCGCAAACCCCGGAGATATCAGCCAATAGCGTTCGCTGAGGGAGGCAACCCTGAAAACAGAATAAAAAGAAACAGAATAAAAAGTAATAAAAAAAAAAAGAGCCGGTGAGAAGAGGCAGCAACAAAGAAATCTAGACAAAGACCTGTTAGAGCCATTTTTTGCACTTTAATTGAAAATGTATATTGTAAATTTGGATTTAATACTTCATTAATATATATTCCTAGTCTATGAATGTTTGTAGCTTTTGCATTTGGGTAATATAAATATTTAGAAATTTTATTGCTTTACTGAATGTGATTCAATCTGATTGGGTGCTGAGTTTATTATAAAAGCATGAGGATGCATAGAAGACGGCAAAAGCCCAAAGTCTAGCAGCAACACAGTTTTTCAACCATCACATTACTTAGTTTAGTCAGGAATTCATCTTTTGTTTTGTCCCAAATTTATGTCCACATGTGTGTGTAAAAGAACTTCAAGATTCAAGGCTAGTGACTCAGCGTGCTGCACTTACAAACCGTTTTAAAGCTCTCCAGTCTAATTTCAAATCTACCTTTTAATTGGCTCTGGTAAACTGTCCATCGTATTTCTGCTACAGAAATGAAAACTATTGACCACAATATTCTCATAGATAGACTTGAGATTTGGGCTGTATGGAAGAAATTATTTTGTTGAAAATTTAAAAACAAATTCTCTCAGTCCAACAAACTGCAGTATCCTTGACTCACTGTTTAAGTGCCTTGAGCACATTGCTGATTGGATGGGTCACAACATTCTGCAGTTTTTTTTTTTAAGATTATTTTATTTAGGAATAGACAAACTAACTGCATATCTGAATGCAATATTCCCGAAATTCACTGAGCTCCAATCACTTTAATGTCCATAAAGCAATATTAAATCAGCAGCTAGTCAAGCAGACTGCTTCTACAAATATTAGTGAAAGAATGGGTCTCTCTCAGGAGCTCAGTGAACTCCAGCACTGAGGTACTGTGATAGGATGCAGCAGTCCAGTCATCAAATTTATTCTGAGCACATTTAAACTTCATGTTGCTTCAGATAAGATAAAGAACAGTACGTAGAGAGCTGGTTTAGAAGCTGCATCACAAGACAGGTGAATGGATACGTTTGGCAAAATAGTGTATTTATATTCAGTGTTGGGCACGTTACTTTGAAAAAGTAATTAGTTATACTAATTAGTTTACTTCTTCAAAAAAGTAACTGAGTTACTAACGGAGTTACTCCACTATAAAAGTAACTAGTTACCAGTAAATGTAACTATTGCGTTACTTTGTGTAATTCGCCCATAAAAAAAATAACAAAAGAAAATCAATTATGTATTTACTATTATTTTTAGAAAAATAACAAATGAAAATAAACCCAAAATGTTGACAAACATGTAATCTGACGAATGAAAAAAAACAACAAAAAACGAAATTCTCCACACAACCAAAGAAAATTACTAAGACTTGTAATACTGAAAAAAAAAAAAACGGAAAAACGCATCTGGGGATGAAATTAAACAAACCAAACCACACTCAAAGGAAAAATGTATATATAAACAAAACAAAAGAATTAACAAAAAACAACAATCTAATGACCGTTAAAATGGTATTAATATAACAGTTTAACAGCTGGATCAAACAGCGTTACCAAGGAGCAAACCGGAGCGGCTAAAGAGAGCTTGATGTCCTTAAATCGGAACTTGGCCTGTCCATGGCAATCACTGAATTGATTAGAGCACGCAAATCATCACAATTGTGCCTCACTTCACCACGCCAACCCACTTAAACCTACAGGCACAGCTGCCAGAAGGTCAAGTTCCCCGGAAAGAGGAGGTGTTAACCAGGGCAAACGACTTCCTAAACCGTGACACTACCCCTTTTTATAGGGTTAGAGTGACCATCCCATCATCAATCCATCCTTTCATCCCTTGTGAATCACACGCACACTTGCGTCTTTGTCTGTATGCGTTAAAAAAAAAAAAAGTTCATTGAGCGGCCAAAGTAACGTGCAGTAACGGGGTTTCGGAAATGGTAACGGCGTTATAGTTATAGATTATAGATACAGTCAGAGTAATTAGTTAGATTACTCATTACTGAAAAAAAAAACAGCGTTAGTAACCCACCGTTACTCCCATCACTGTTCATATTTGATCTTTATGTGAATAATACTGAGAGGTAATATAAATTAATATATACTGAAGAAATGCACAATTTGAAAACACCATTTGAATAATGTTAGGAAACCCAACATTTAAAATGAGAATGATGTATTAGGTGTCTAGTTTTTGTATTACTGTTTTAAGATTTAATTATATTTCTTAATAAAGAACTAAAATTATAGTTGAATTCCAGCGTGGTACCGTGAAATTATAACACGTCTGGGAACAACAGCGACTCTGTTCTCTGTCAGTGTAAAATAACACAGAGAAACCAACTTTCTGCAGAGTCACTATGTCACTACACACCTCCAAACTTCATGTAGCTTCAGATTAGATCAAGAGCTGTAGTGTACAGGTGCTGGTCAACAAATTAGAATAATTTGAAATAGTGCAATCATGAAATTCTTTGAATGCATTTTTTGTGCAGAAAGCAAATCAGGTGTTCACCGCACCTGTCCTACTCGTTAGACTAATCACAGAACTCGTTACCTGGAAAATTTGCTCAGCTGAGCTTTCCAAAAGGCCCATTTAGGCCATTTAACTGTGACACTGTTGTTTTATTGAATTAGAATAATGGAGAAACCGTTTCATTGAATTAGAATAAATGCTCGAATTTTTGTTTTCTGTGAAGAGTGTTCACTGTGCAGTATAAAGTCAGGGTTGAGTAGAATTTCTAAGTTGTAAAATCAATCATGGGTAAGCAGCGCGACCTCTCAACCGGAATAGTGGCTCAAATTCAAGCCCTTCGCCAACAAGGCTTGACCCAAACTAAAATTGCTGAGCAGCTCGGCATCAGCCAGTCTTCCGTCTGCAAAGCTCTCAAGAAAAACTGCAGCAAGCGCACCAACTGTTCCAGCGTCCGAAAAACTTCTGCTCGCGACAACAAGCAGCTGAGAAAGATCGCAGTCAGCAACCGGTTCAAGTCCACTTCCGAGCTCACCGACTTGTGGAACAAGCAGACCGGCGCTGACGTCTCCAGATCAACCACTTACCGTCGTCTGCGCGAACTCGGCTTCAAATCTCGCGTTCCAGCAGTAAAACCGATGCTGAACAAGAAACAAATGGAGAAACGGCTGAAGTGGGCCAAAGAACACGGCGAGTGGACTGCTGAAGACTGGCAGAAAGTGGTCTTCAGTGACGAATCACGCTTCTGCATCTCCTTTGGTGACCAAGGTCCTCGTGTCTGGCGTCGTGGTGGCGAAACCTACAACCACGAGTGCGTGAAAAGATCCGTCAAGTTTCCCCAGAGCGTTATGGTCTGGGGATGCATGTCCGCTCGAGGTGTAGGGAAACTCTGCTTCCTCAAGAAGACTGTCAATGCTGCCGTATATCAAGATGTTCTGGAAACGTTCCTGATTCCGACTGTTGAGGAACAGTTCGGCGAAGAAGACTTCATATTTCAACAGGATCTTGCACCGGCTCATGCGGCAAAGTCGACCAAAGATTGGTTCACTAAAAAACAGCTTGAAGTTTTGGCATGGCCGGCCAACTCGCCTGACCTCAATGTCATTGAAAACTTTGGGCCATCGTCAAGCGGAAAATTTGCTACAGAAAGCTCACTACGCTGGACCAACTGAAGCAGAACATCGCCACTGCCTGGGAAGCTGTGAGTGCGGAAACGTGCGACAAGCTGGTCAAATCGATGCCGCGGAGACTTCAGGCAGTCATACAAGCCAAGGGGGCAGCCACAAAATACTGAGAAAGTGATGATTGTAATTATAATAAAAAATAAAATAATTCAATGAAACTGTTTCTCCATTATTCTAATTCAATAAAACAACAGTGTCACAGTTAAATGGCCTAAATGGGCCTTTTGGAAAGCTCAGCTGAGCAAATTTTTTTCCAGGTAACGAGTTCTGTGATGCGGTGAACACCTGATTTGCTTTCTGCACAAAAAATGCATTCAAAGAATTTCATGATTGCACTATTTCAAATTATTCTAATTCGTTGACCAGCACCTGTAGAGAGACTCATGAAATGGGTTTCTATGGCCGAGCAGCTTCTTCCAAACCTCACACCACCAAACTCAGTGCAGGCCAGCAGATACTTTTGCCAGAATAGTGTATCAGACAGAGATAACATTAAGCAAACAGAATTTGGTGAGTGCTTATTTTACAAGAAGTCATGGCGATGTCTCAAATCCTGTGCAACATAAGACTAAAATTTGAAATCCAGAAGTATGTATGTGTACTTCATAATACTGATCTGTTCTTCTTCTTCTGCAGATTAGCTGGCTGTAATCTCACTGAGCAGTCTATTGAAACCTTAAGTACAGCTCTACAGTCAGAAAACTCCACCCTGAAAGAGCTGGACCTCAGTAACAACAACCTGCAGGGATCAAGGATGGAGAAACTCTCTGCTGCATTAAAGAGTTCAAACTGTAAACTGGAGATACTCAGGTCAGAATTACAGAATATCATTAAATATTATAGTTCGGTTACAGCACTTTAAACCTTTATGCTGTACTGAAGAAACCCATGCTGCACTTTTAAGGATGTTTAAAGGCATTTATCTTTTGCAAAAGAACTTGTTAAATAATATATTTGTTGGTGAGGACCACTAAAGGACTGTATGTGTGGGTTCTGATGATGGGATGAGTGTTGTATGGGGGGTGTCGGTTAGAACACCATGAAGCAGTTGTCTCCTTTTCGTTTCTTTATTAAACTTCACACTTCAATTACATGTGCAAGAGTCTCAATGGTGTGTGGTCTGTGAAATACAGAATAAGGCTAATCAGAATACTGAATTAAACTAACAAATATAAACTGACTGGAATAATAAACCTTTTTGACATTACTTAAACATAGCTGGATTAGCATGACTTGCACTTTTCCTATACAATAAGCCTACAATGCTAACTTTCCGCTTAGAATGCTAATCGCGATTAGCATGCTAATCTAACAATAGTTGCACATCAACACTACGACATACAATCTCCGAAAACTACCTACTAACATAACTATCTCGACACTTAACAACACTTACTTGGTTGGAATACACGCACACAACTCCTCACATGCTATTCTCTTGAGGTTGTGATCTAGCCAACCTGAAGTGGTAATTTGCCTGGAGCAACAGAGTAAAACTAAACAGCAGTAGAACTAGACCAAACTGCACGTGAAGGGGGCGGGGCTAAGATTCAATGCCAGAGTCTTTCTTACAGCCGCCCCCGAATTGCTGAGGCAATTCGCTCAAGAGAAAGACTCAGAAGGGTTTCAGGTGGACGACGGATGATCTCCATTGCTGTCGGAGTCCGGAAGGGCAGGAAGGCAGACGAGCCGGGCCACTGGACGGGTGTAGACTCGGCCCTTTACCTGGACGTCTGCTGACCGCACTCGTCCATCTGCACTCCGATGAGCTGTGATGACCCTCCCAATAGGCCAGCTCGCTCTTGGTAGCTGTGGGTCTACCAATAAGACCACTGCGCCCACAGCGAGGTCCTCTGTAGTATCGTTCCACTTATGGCGACACTGTAGAGTGGGCAGATAATTGCGTATGAATCTTGCCCAGAATCGGTCAGCCATGACTTGACAATGCCTCCATCTCTTCCTCGTCAAACCTTTGTCCATTGGGTACACCACCTGTGGCAACGCACCATCGGGCCGCCCCATCAGAAGGACATTAGGCGTCACAGGGTCTTCATCAGCAATACTAGATGAGGTGTAGCCCAAAGGCTTAGCGTTCAGGATGGCCTCAACTTCTAGTAGAACTGTACGAAGCACTTCCTCGGACACTGACTGTGCTCCTATCACGGTGTATAGAGCATACTTTGCCGATCTAATCTCCCGCTCCCAAACCCCACTGAAATGTGGGGATGCAGGAGGGTTGAAATGGAAGGCAATCTTCTGCTTTGCCAGGATCTTCTGCAGTTTTGGAGTCATGCTTGCAAAGGACTTGCGTAATTCCTTCGCTCCGGCCTTGAAATTGGTACCTTGATCTGAGTAGACCTCTGCAGGGATCCCTCTGCGAGCAATGAACCTTCTGAGAGCCATAAGATAGGAGTCCACGTCAATACTGGGTAAGAGGTCAAAGTGCACAGCACGGTTAGTGAGGCATTTAAAGATAATGCCCCACCTCTTTTCTGTTCGGCGGCCAACCTTGATCTGGAATGGCCCGAAGCAGTCAACACCAGTTGAATAGAACGGTGGCTGGAAGAGCCTTAGTCGAGCTGCAGGTAGGTCGGACATTTTCGGCACTACTGGACGAGCTTTCCATCGGCAGCATTCTTGGCACTGGTGCTGTATGCGTCGGATGGCCTCTCTCCCGCGCAGAACCCAGAAGGTCCGCCTCATCTCCGCAAATACGCGCTCAGGCCCTGGATGACATAAGCGGGAATCATAATCCTGAATCAAGAGCTTAGTTGCTGGATGGGATGGATCTAAGACGATTGGATGGATGGTGCTGGGATCCAGCGCCTCTGCTCGTCGCAGTCTTCCTCCCACTTTGATAATTCCGACTTCGGGATCCAGCTCAGGCGAAAGGGTAAGCAGCCGACTGCTCCTCTGGACAGGTTTGCCAGCTCGAAGAAGGCGTAGCTCCTCGGGGAAACAATCCTGTTGCATTTGCTTGATGATCAGCGTCTCCGCTTGCTGGTAGTCAGAGGCAGTTGGGGCAGCCGCCCCATTAAGCCCCTGGATAGTGGAGTCAACCAGGTCCGTCCAGCAGGAGTACTGCCTAGCAGTGGTGACGCTGGATGGTTCAACTGTGGACGTCAGGCCACAGAAGGTAGACTTACATTACTCTGCTGAGTCTGGCTCAAGCACTGTGTCAGGCCTCACTGGCCACTCCTCTGGGCCCTTCAGGAGGAAAGGTGGCCCTTGAGACCAACGGTTTGACTGGGCCAACTCTCCCAGAGTCTTGCCTCTGGTGATGTCGTCCGCGGGATTCAAGGCAGAGTCTACGTAGCGCCAGCAACTGGAGTCAGTAAGCTCTTGGATTTCGGACACGCGAGTGCCCACAAACACTTTAAAACGACATGACTCAGATTGGAGCCACGTCAACACTGTGGTTGAGTCGGTCCACAGAACGATGCTGTCGATGTGCAGCGTGAGCTCTTTCGCTAGCAAGCTGGCTAGTTGTGCTCCAGTGAGGGCTCCGCAGAGCTCCAGTCTTGGCATCGAGGTCTGCCGGCGGGGAGTGACTCTGGATCTGGCCACAAGGAAGGACAGGTGGACTCTCCCTCCGATGTCCTCCGACCGTAGGTATGCGACCGATCCATAAGCCCTCTTGGACGCGTCAGTGAAGATGTGGATCTGTCTTGCATGAGCGTTGGCTTGAGCTGTGACGTAGGGACGAGGCAACGATATCTGTGGTAGTAGCTGAAGCTCTGCTTCCCAGTCTTTCCATTCTTGCTGTAAATCCTCAGGGAGGAGTGGATCATCCCAGTGGCGTTGTTTATCCCAGAGACGCTGGACAAGCACTTTAGCACGCGTTGTGTAGGGCAGAATATACCCCAGGGGGTCATACTGCCGAGCAAGGACCTTGTACACGTTGCGCATTGTTAGTGTGCCGTACTCTAGGGGCCCGTGCTTGTAACCGAGACAGTCAGATTCCCAGTGCCACGTAATGCCGAGGGGCAATTCTGGATGGCTGGTGTCACCGTGCGATAGCCAATGCTCAAGGCTGCTGGACTGGGCCTCCTTTGGGAGGTGACTGATGGCACATGGGATATTGCTCGCCCACTGGCGAAGTTCAAACCCACCAGTGGCAAGAAGTCCACAGAGCTTGTCCACAAGCTCCCTGGCCTCTTCGGCAGTGGGAACACTCTGTAGGCAATTATCAACGTAGAAGCACTGCTCTACGGACCGCCGTACATCTTCATCTGGAGCGCTGTGTTCCCTGACGTGTCGCTGAAGTGCGTATGTCGCACAGCATGGAGAGCAGGTTGTGCCGAATGGCAAGACTTGCCACTCGTACACGTCTGGGGGATCTTCTCGCTTCATGTCTCTCCATACGAACCTGAGAAGTGGTCTGTCCTCCGGCAAGAGCCTAACTTGGTGAAACATGCTGCGTACATCACCGCTGATTGCTACTGCGCTCTGTCTGAAGCGCAGCAGGACGCCAAGAAGCGAGGCACCCAGTGTAGGTCCTCTGAGCACCTGGACATCCTGTCTTATGGTGCGAAGATTGAGTTCTTCTGTAGAGCCCTCTATCCCCAGCTGTCTGGCGGCCTCTGGCAGGAGCATTGTGCGCTCCGAGCCATCGTCTAACACGGCATATGTCGCCAGATTCCGGTTGCGATACCAAAGCACCACTTTGATGACCTTCAACAGGACCCTAGAGGACTCTGATGGGCGGTCTAGGTAGAGAACAGCTGTGGTTGAGCTGTCTGCGCTACTCCCATCCTTGGGAGGCTCATCAGTGTCTCTCTTGTTGACCTCATGAAGGACCTTTAAGTGTTTGCCTTGACACACCTCACACAGCTTCTTTAAATCACACTGAGCAGCCTGGTGGTTCCTTGCACAGTGCCAGCATCGCTTGTTTCCTTTAATCCATGCAGTCACTTGTTCCTTTGTGAGCTTTTGAATGGCTTGGCACCTATTCAGGAAATGCTCAGAGCTCTCACAGTATGGGCAATATGACTTAGATTTGCCTTTTTTCTGTGGCGGCACATGCGGCCTAGGGGGGTCAGTAATGGGGAATCCCTCGGCTCCATGTAACACTGACATAGCTGATCGATTCTTCTTCTCAACTCTTGAGCCAGACTGCCCCTGATATCTGCTCTCTGGCTGGGCCTCAGTGTCTTGGCACCAGGACTCATATCTTAGCCACTCTGCTAGATCGATCAAAGCGTACGTGGCTTCTGGCTTCCGTATCATGGCACGGCGGAAGTCAGCTCTCATTTCAGATAGGAGCTTTGTAAGTAGATGAGCAACGTGTGTGCCACATCTGAGCTCCACCTCTCCTTCAGGCCCCAGGGTCTGGAGCATGCCAACGAGAGACTGGACTCGTAGAGCAAACTTCTCGAAGGCTGCAATGTCTCCACGCTTCACCTCCGGTGCCTCCATAACAGCAGCTTTTATCTTGAGAACCACATGGCGGGGCTGGCCGAACTTCTCATCCAATGCTGCCATGGTGTCTGAGTATGGAGTATGCGAATTTAGGTAAGAATCAGCTATCAGACAGGCCTCTTCAAGTGGTCGATAAGGACCTGATATTTAAAGAGCTCTGTGCTGTCTTCAGGTAGCAAATTCTCTAGACTTATCTTAAGTCTTGCGTACTCCACCGGATCTCTACTCTTGAAAATTGGAATTTTCGGCTTGGGTCCCCTATACACCTTCTCCCCAAACACAGATGATACGAAAGACTGCTGTGCACCCAGGTGTGGAGATTGGCCTGCTCGTGGGCTAGGCGATGAACTGGAGTGTTGGCCAGGTCCGTATCGGGCTCTGAAGTTTGAGGGACTGAAGACTGGGGAAGGGGTAGGCGTTCCCATGGTTGGCAGTGGCAGAGCAGCTGCGGGCCTGCCAAGGTGCTTGGGCCCAGAGAAATAGCCTGTTTGCTGGGTGGAAGGCGAGCTAGCCATTGGCGTTGATCTTGAGGCAGCACTCTGCTTCAGTAGCTGTAGCTCGTTCATCATTCTGTCTATTGCTGAGACCATTTGACCTTCATCGTTGCCCTCTGACTGTGGCGGCCATGGTGTGGGAGGAGGTGGCCAGTCACTGTAGTCCTCTCCTTCTCTGTCTGTGGCACGTGGTGCTGGAGGTGGAGGAGGGGGTAGATCTGGCCACTCTTCCTGTCGATGCTCCGCTTGAGCATTACTGAGGGTTGTCACTCTCTCTGTAAGCGACTTCACTTCTCTAAAAACATCTTTAAGTTCAGCCATACTGTCTAGTATATGCTGATGAGATAGCTGAAGTTTCATGTTCTCGATGCGAATCTCCTGTAGTTCAGCTCTGCATGCATTGACTGAGTCACTGCTCACATCATACTCAGCGCTGGATGGACGGGGCATCCCAGGCCGTTCACGCCGCCTCTCATGTCCTATGGCATGCAAGTGGGGATGTTCGTCCTCTTGTTCGCCGAGGGATGAATCCCACTGGATTTGGTGCCTGGGATATGAGGTGTAAGGGCGTGTGGTGGGTGTCATCTCGACTGCTCCCTCCATGTTGGATGTCCACTCCCTCCCTGGTGAGTGCATATGCATCGCTGTCGGTCCACTGAGATGTTGCCTATGGCTGGCTGCATCAAGCTCATAATCTCCAAGGTAGGCAGAGAGACGGGTCTGCCGCTTAGGACGAACTGCCTCACTGCTTTGTTGCATCTTGATCCCAAATCAACACAGAATCCGGCTCGAAGGACCTCAATGTTGGTGAGGACCACTAAAGGACTGTATGTGTGGGTTCTGATGATGGGATGAGTGTTGTATGGGGGGTGTCGGTTAGAACACCATGAAGCAGTTGTCTCCTTTTCGTTTCTTTATTAAACTTCACACTTCAATTACATGTGCAAGAGTCTCAATGGTGTGTGGTCTGTGAAATACAGAATAAGGCTAATCAGAATAATGAATTAAACTAACAAATATAAACTGACTGGAATAATAAACCTTCTTGACATTACTTAAACATAGCTGGATTAGCATGACTTGCACTTTTCCTATACAATAAGCCTACAATGCTAACTTTCCGCTTAGCATGCTAATCGCGATTAGCATGCTAATCTAACAATAGTTGCACATCAACACTACGACATACAATCTCCGAAAACTACCTACTAACATAACTATCTCGACACTTAACAACACTTACTTGGTTGGAATACACGCACACAACTCCTCACATGCTATTCTCTTGAGGCTGTGATCTAGCCAACCTGAAGTGGTAATTTGCCTGGAGCAACAGAGTAAAACTAAACAGCAGTAGAACTAGACCAAACTGCACGTGAAGGGGGCGGGGCTAAGATTCAATGCCAGAGTCTTTCTTACAATATTATTTATGTAATATAATATATTTAACCTGCTGCAGATAACCCATTATTTTTGTTTGTAGGTAACACTTTACACTGTTCAATAAAATTAGATTTTTTTGAATACCTGACTGTAAAAAATACTTTTTTAGTAATATTAGTTTATTAATCAATGTTCATGTATTTATAATTGAGAGTGTTTAAATATCTGTCAGTAATTGAGTTATACCACACAGTGAGGTGTGCCAGCTAATGATAGGGCAGCTCAAATTCAGATCCCAGTATCTGAATTTCTAAACAGATATTCAGATTTTTTAAACTGGACCTAATCTCCTCCACTGCGCATCTATCAGCCCTACTGTCCTCCACTGCTCATCTCTCTGCCCTACTGTCCTCCACTGCTCATCTATCAGCTGCTTATCTTTCTGCCCATAATTCCCCCTGACTGTAGAACTGACACACTTTATAAAATACACTGATGCTTCTGTCCCATCTCGGTGGTGGATGAGGAGGCACTGTAAGAGTTAAATCACACTGCTTCACATTGGTTCTGATTTCTGTCCCCTCAGCGTAGGATAAAAAAATACATACATGACGAGGCATTATAATAAAGTAAAAAGATACACATTACACTTTTACTTCTGTCTCCCTCCTGACAATACAGGGGAGGGTTAATATGTGGTTTGGGTATTTGGCCTTTTAAAATTACACCATGAAGATAGACGAATATGTATGCAGTTACTTACTTTACATTATATATTGTAGTGACTTTGCTTTGTAGCAACCTGTTTTCTTTTTATTCTGCTAATTATTTATATTATACTTATTATTATTCCATTAATAAAAGCAGTAAATGGGCAAATATGTAGGTCATTTGTAATATTTCAGTAACATCTTTGATAGTTGTTTGAGGAGGGTTTTGTTGGGGTGTGTGTGTGTGTTTGTCAAGGTTCCTGCGTGTCCTTAAAAAGTCTTAAAATGCCTTAAATTTACTGTACATTTGCTGTAGGTATAACATTTTCAAACGGTGCGTTTAATGCTGGTGGGAAATCTCAGTGCCCCACCATAAACGTCTAATCCAGGACAAGAAGCAAGGGTAAGAGAGAACTAGCTAGCATTAGCGGCGAGCTAGCTATCATACTAACATATGTGGAGAGCTAGCTAACATTAGCAGCGAGCTAGCTAACATTAGCAGTGAGCTAACTAACATAACATAACTTTAGCGGCGAATTACCTACATTACCAGGGAGAGAACTAAGGTTGACGTTGAACAACTGAAGAAGAACTGCACGTTATTTGTGAGATTTTAAATTTTGTACTCTATTTTCTATGCATTCTGTAGATTATCTGCCTGTAAACTCAGTAAAGACTCATGTGAGGATCTGCAGTCAGTTTTACAATCACAAAACTCCTCACTAAAAGAGCTGGACCTCACTAACAACAACCTAGAGGACTCAGGAATGAAGAAACTCTCTGCTGGACTGAAGAGTTCACATTGTAAACTGGAGATACTCAGGTCAGGATTCTCTAAACATTTTATTCAGTGCCCTTTCTAATTCACTACCATTTAGGGCAATTTTATTAAATTGTAACATGTGTCACTAATTGTTGTGTAAAAGGTGTTTTTATTATTTTTCAGACTTGCTACGTGTAAACTCAGTAAACAGTCCATTGAGACACTTCAGTTAGTTTTACAATCAGAAAACAACTCCCTGAAAGTGCTGGACCTCAGTAATAATGACCTGCAGGATTCCATAGAGAAAGTCTTTGCTGGACTCAAGAGTTCACACTGTAAACTGGAAACTTTCAGGTTAGAATGACCTTTTATATATAATTATATAGAACAATGCTACAATATGATACAATGTCTGTTTCAATTGCTATTTTATATTTTATGGTTTTCACAGTGCTCTTTACAGTATTTGTCAGTAATAAAGGCATACTTGAAGTCCAGTATAATAAATAAATCGAAATAAATACAATGTTAGAGACTCTCTGCATCTTATAATTTGATGTTAAAGGCTGCTGCATGCTGCAACACAGAATCAAGCTTGTCAAACACTGTATTCCATTTTGATTGTTTAAGGGACCTGTCCAGGTTGCCTAGCAATCCATATAGTTTAAAGTATGTGACCAGTGTCTTCTCATTTCCAAGGAGCTGAGAGATCTCTTCTCCATTACAGCAGGGGAGAAGACGCTCGCCAGAGCAGTGCTTAACATGTAAAAAATTTAAAAATTGTAGTTAAGTCTGGTTAAGCCACACAAAACAGCATTCATGTTAGCTCTGCAGTCTGTGATAAAAATAATTATCTTTAGTGAAACATCAATGCCAGGTTCCAGGAGCTTTTGCAACAAAGCAATCTAATATTGTCACCAAACTGTTTGATGATGTAGTGAATAGTAATTCAAATGCCTTTCTATTTGGGGTCCAACGTTGCTAAGGAAGAAAATGAACTAGCTTTCTGAAAGTACTACTACTCTTGTAATTGCATGTTCTGTCATCAGTCATGTTATCACCTGGAACTACAATGCTTGAATGCAGTTGTTGCAATCGGTGTCTGTGTAGCTTAAGGATGGTTTGTATGATTGAAGTTACCTTTAGAGTTCATAATCTGGTTTTAGAAAACACTTGCATCACAACTGCATTAAGCTGATAATATTAACGTAATACACCTAGTCATCATGAATCATGAATGCACCCAGAATCATATTACAGTAAATATGGAAGTGCAAACATTAATACATTTTCTTGCTTTATTCAATACATTCTTCTTTATGTACACTCTATTTTGTCAGACTAGCTTTGTGTAATCTTGGGGAACAGTCCTGTGAGAGTCTGGGATCAGTTTTTAATCTGGAAACCTCCTCCCTGAAAGTGCTGGATCTCAGTAATAATGACCTGCAGGATTCAGGAGTGGAGAAACTCTGTTCTGAACTGAAGAGTTCACACTGTAAACTGGAGATACTCAGGTCAGTGCCTCTGTCAGTTTATTACTAAAATAACTTCTTTTGTTAATTTAAAGAATACTAAGAGTCTTTATTATCTGTGTCATTCATCTTATCCTGGTGTTTTTTCTCTCCTCTCTGCAGGTTATCTGGTTGTATGATCACAGAGAAAGGATGTTCATCTTTGGCTTCATCTTTGAGTTCAAACCTGAAAGAACTGGATCTGACCTACAATAACCCAGGAGAGTCTGGAGTGAAAGAGCTCTCTAATAAACTAAAGGATCCACACTGCAAACTCAGCACACTCAGGTATGTCTGTATGTGTGTGTGTGTGTATACTGTTTTTACTACAAATGACATGTACTACCGATACTTTCTGGCACAGTTTAACATTTCACATGAATGATTGGTTAGAAAAATAACCTGTAAGAGAGCATGAGAGAGAGAAAATTATTAGCCTTTGTGCTGAAAACCTAAATTTGGGTTTGCCCAGAACTAGTTGTGAGGCTGACAGGAACCAATTACCCAC
This sequence comes from Astyanax mexicanus, assembly GCF_023375975.1. NCBI lineage: Eukaryota > Metazoa > Chordata > Actinopteri > Characiformes > Acestrorhamphidae > Astyanax > Astyanax mexicanus. The sequence goes on along the minus strand of NW_026040043.1, from coordinate 4,585,670 downwards.
AGAGCATGTAGAAATTACAAAGCCAAGACCAAATGTATCCTTCCCAGTAGATGACAGCACCACCGGCAATGCACAACGCAATCAACACCAAACAGGGAAAGAGGTGTGTAGTTATGCAGGTAACAACGTCCCTGTACAACGGGGAATCGTTCTCTCTGCTGTTTACTACTAAGAGGTGAAAGTTTAACAGAGAGAACCAAAGATAGCAGCTCTCTGAATCAGACATCACTGGTAGACAGAACAGATAAAAACAAAGAAGACAAAGAAGGTCTGCACCATTGTTCTGACCAAGCGAACCTTAGCTATCTGCCATCTCTTAGTGTCTAAGCCAAACGCCTGATCAACGCTCCACATGGCTATTTTCTTCAAAGTCATGCTTGTAACGGACAGATACAGACAGAAGAGGGAAAGTGACCTGTTCCTTTTTCACAAACTGTGTACAACATTTTTCTGGACCAAGAGGAACATGGGCAGAACCCCTTTCCTCTTTAAGGAATGGTAAAATTACCTTCAGATCATATGAGGATGACAAACACTGTATATCTCCTAAAATAGCCATCACCTCAGACTGAACATTAAACAACTGGGCTAGTAAGGTATTTACGTTTAATGAATTTTCAATGTATTTTTCTTGTGAAATCCAGATAATATTTCTACTGTAAATTTATTTGCAGCAAATTATATCATTTTCTTTTGCATCTCTGTTCTAACATACTGCTGAATACTGAAATACAGTATTTCATATTCATAAAGCTAAAACACAGCTGTAGCTTTAGAATGTAACAATTGCTCATGTATTATTGCACATGTGAAATGTAGTCAGTTAATGTAATTGTTGACTAAAAAGAAAAAAACTTTAAAGCTTTCTGAAGACGATTATGGTAGATCAAGTCTATTTCAGCTAGCATATCAGGTAAGATGCTTTTGGAAGAAAGTTAGTGTATTTGGAGTGAAAGAAACACAGAGGAAGATATTGTTCTCCTAAATAAGACTTTCTATGTCATTTGCAGGAAGTTCCTGTCGTTGCACCTGTAAAGCTACAGTGTCATATCTGAACAGTGTTGGGCATGTTACAAAAAAGTAACTGAGTTACTCCACTATAAAAGTAACTAGTTACCAGTAAAAGTAAATATTGTGTTACTTTTGTGTTATTTGCCCCCGTAACCCCCACCCCCACCTTCTCAGAGCGTGTTTTATAAGCCAGATGAATAGAGTGCACGACAGCAAAGACAAGTATCTGCATAGAGGTTTGTCCATGACAAATTTTTCATTCTGGGACATAATGTGAACTCGACGTGCACATTATGTGCGCTCTAAACACCCACCCACCTATTTTCTCTGATTGGCTGAAGACAATCTTACTATACCTTAGCAAATCATTGCTTAGGTGGTCATCTCATCCTCCCCTTCCTTGTGATTCACACGCACAACGCGCACACACACTTGCGACTTTGTCTGTACGCGCAAAGTAAAAACAAAAGTTAATTGAGCGGCTAAAGTAACATGCAGTAACGGGGGGTCAAAAATGGTAACGGCGTTATAGTGACAGTCAGAGTAAATTAGTTAGATTACTTGTTACTGAAAAAAGTTACGGCGTTAGTAATGTTGTTTATTTCAACTCCGTTATTTCCATCACTGTATCTGAAGGCCTTTTTCTTGAGCTCTGTAACACGTACATGCCAAGTTGTAACTCTGTGCAGGATTGTGAGCTCGCTGTAGCTACAGCCTCTGTAGCTATGTGCATATCCTGAGTTATCTGTTCAGTAATAGTGGAATGCAAGAAAGACATTATTCCATTAAAAAAACTCTACTTCCCTGGATGGAGTGCGCTCCCGTGCATGTATCTACAGCTATGAATAATCTTTATTTCTCTCTCAGGTCCTCCACCATGGAATTTCACCACTACAATTTGCTTCATATGTCAGCTATGTTGAGCATTCCAACTGTGTTGAAATCATTAGTACTGGTTGCTGCTAATTACTATATGTAAAAAGAATTCACATTTATTAAAAACTTTTAGATCTCATACAGTTTTTTTCTAGTTAGAAATGAGATGTTGTGACATTAATGATTTGTATTTAGTTTATTAATGAGACTTATTTAAATAAATGATGATTCTAAGAATGGGTAAAATAGGTCCCTTCCCTATATTTTGTGCTGACCTGCACACCTACATTCCCTACACAAACAAATGTAACAACAGCTCAAACTGAAACAAAGAACACAGTGGTAGACAACAGGAAACTATACAATGAATCAGCATATTATGACCATCTCCTTAATTGTCCATTTGGGTGATGGTATATGAGGTGTTAGTGTGTGTTGTTCCGATATGAGTGGATCAGATACAGCAGTGCTGCTGGAGTTTTATGGACTGAGAGTAGTCCAAAAACAGCATCTTGTAGCCACTGATGAAGGAGTTTGACCAACACTGTAAATCTGTGCAGCAACAGATTCAGAGCTTCTGTCTCTGACTTTACTTTATCTACAAGGTGTTTCAGCTGTAGGTAGGAGTGTGTAGAGTAGAGGACAGTGAGTCCTCTCCACTCTGACTGAAAATTAGACACTATATAATAAAACACAGCTGCTACTGTCACTGATCTGTCTGATTTGGTTAAAACACTGCTATAGTGAAGGTTCTGATCAGGAAAGCGAGCTAACAAATAATAAAAAAATAGTATTAGTAATAATGTCACACTTATACAGAGTACCATTTATTTTTTTAGGTTTACAATAAAATGTGTGAATTGTAAAAAAAAACCAAAAACAAAAAAAAAAACAAAGACCTGATACAGAATGATAATATTCAGAGAAAAGAGATTTTAAGCTGGGCTTTGAAGAGAGAAAGAGAGGAGGATAAGCAGATAACAGGAGGTAAGGAGATCTGCAGGAATGGAAGAAGCAACACTAAAGAGGAACAGCCATCAGACCAGAGTCAGAGGACCTGAGACTGTGTGATGGAGCATAAGGCAGTAAGAGAAAAGACAGATAAGTAAGAGCACAGCAGTGCAAGACCTTAAAGGTCAGTAGCAGAACTTTAAAACAGATGTGTTCTGTAAAACAGAGCCTTGCTATGAACTGAGAGTGAACTTTACACCTTCCCTGTTTGGTTCTGAAATCCAACTCCACTTAGCATGCAGCACATCACACAGCAGTATGGACACAAACATTTAGAATTAATTTATTTACTGCAACAGTAGATCAACCCTTTGTATGAATAAAAATAAAGGGGGGTTTATGTAAGTGAACCGAATTCAGATTCTGACAGAGAGCTAGAAAACGTCACAACACCTGGCAAAGCAACTCCCCATATAACTAACACTACAAATTAATATGAAGTGTAGAGAGACTCCACTCATGTAGCTCATGGTGACAGGATGTAGTAAAGTTCTTTACTCCGCTCTCTAAACTACTACGCGAAACCGAAACTAACCGGATCAAATACTGTATATACATTGTAACAAAGACATGAACCTTGGTGAAAACTCTGGGCCCGACTTTCAGGTGTGGAAATGACAAAAGATTCTGTCTGCCCTCAGGAATACCAGGACCAGGAGAGACACACGCTGATATGGGTTAAACAGTTTATTAAAAAAGGGGCCATATGAGAATAGTCTAAAGCAGGGTCGGCAACAGAGAAAACAAACAATAAACTGGGCAAGAGGGTAAACTGAATACAGAAACGGGTCAGTAAACGATAAGGCAATAAACAAAGGGAAATGCTAGGGAACTTAGATTCAATTAAACTGAGGGGTATTAATACTAAAGTCCAGGTGAGCAATCAGTAGCTGGGCAAACTGGAATGTCGTAGACACGCAATCCGCTGAGTCATTGTAGTCCTGAGAGCCATTTCAGCATGCTGTCAGAGAAGGCAAGTGAATGAACATTTGAACCAGTTTTCTTATAAAGGCGCTCAAGGGGTTTCGAAACACAGAGTTCAGGGTAAATCAGGGAGAGGAGTTGGTGGACGGCACAGTTCTGGCCTTAAGGGAAGCGTCCAGGGTGTCAGAAACAGACACAGCACAACAAAAGACAGAAGAGGAGAGTTTACAGGTCACAGACAGAGAAGAAGATTTGAGAACAGCAGAAAAGAACACAGGATCTACAGCAGCAGAATTACAGAACGAAATACAGGTTATAGGATGTGATTTAAGAGTAGAAAGATAAAGATTAGCTGTAATCAGTTTATGATCTGAAATGCTGATACACAGACCAGATGTTCCCAATGTGATGGGTTTTACATTTTTTTAAGCTAATAGCAGCAATAATTCCATATTTAGCCATGATGACCAGCATCATTTGAGCTAAGTCAGAGTAAGAGCAACAGGATGTTACCTGAGTGTTTTTGATTTAAGTGGCAAACTGAAGTGGAAATGTAATAAAATGAAATAGAAGGTAAAAGTTCATTACATTTACTTATTAAAGAAGAGTCGAGAGAGTCTGTCCCACTGCCGATTACACCAAACATCTGGATGATACCAGTAACAGACGTCCCAGTAAAGAAATTCATAGATATTAACTGGACTGTTTTAAGTGCATATAGAGCACAGCAGCTTTCACATTCTTCAGTTCATGGTACATCTAATTTATAGTTGAATCTTCATAGCAGATTATAAAATAACAGGAGTGTCTGACATAGGAAACTATTGTAAATAAAAGTAGACACGTTTTAATTACATTCATACTTCACAGAAAAATTACATTTAAAATGTTTTTTAGAACCAAGTCTACTTTACAAGATCATTAATTAATAATTATTTGTATATAATGTAAAATTCATGACTGACACATTACTTTGCATTGAATACAGACACTTCAAACAGTGAGACGCTCACAAAGTGACCAGACAGAGAAATTCACACTCTTCACAGCACTGAAAAATCATCTATTACAAATAGTTATTAATCCCACAGTGGGGAATAGTAGTGAACACACACACAGCAGTGAGCACACTCAGAACCTCTAACCACTGAGCCACCACTGCTCATATTCCAGTAATTAAAGTAATGGCCTCAATAGCACTGCTCACTGCTCTCACTGAGGTAAATACATGGACGTGTTCTACTTTGATTGAGCTATTAGGTGGATTAATATCAGATTGCAGACTAATTGCAGACTGCATGTAAATGTGGTTAGTATCGTCACATGGTATTTAGCATAGTATAATATTTTAATTTTCTGCAGCATCATTGTTTATTTTCCTAAAACATTGTTTACCTTCATTTATTCATGTAACAGAGTTGAACTGTTGAGACTGAATAACCTCTGACAATAAAACCTGGCATCTAACAATAAAAAAAACACTAAATGTAGGTAAAAAAATGTGACTCTTGCTGTTATTTACAGTTTGTCCTTTAATAGAGACACATGCAAAAAGTAATTTCCTCAGTGATGGAGTCACAGGAACTGATGCATTATTTTTGTGGGAAGTAATTTAAATGGTATGACCAAGTTTCAGAAACTGTGGGACGTGTGTTGAAATTAAAATTTCATATGAAATTAATTTTGTCTTTTGATAAAATATATATTTAGGTAAACTACACAAACATTCGGTTACATTAGCAGCAACAAGTTGTATTTGCCTGATGTTTATTTGACATTGAAAACTTAATGATTTGTCAGTGAGGACATGCAAATATATATATATATAAAAAAAAAACGTTCACTCAGTTCTATTAAATGATCAGTTTAAAATGCAGTTAATGGTATCCATTAATTAAAACATGTTTGAAGTAAGGTTAGGGAATTACATAGTTAAGAGTCCAGCCAGCAGAGCTCATCAGATCGGGAAAATGATCAGAATTCTGGGTCGAGTAATTAATATGCTAAGTTAAACCAGGACAGTATACAAACAACAGGGTTCGTATGGGTGCTTGAAATCCTGAAAAATCCTTGAACTTTAATGTTCTGTTTTCCAGGCCTGTAAAGTGCTGGAATTTTTAAGAAAGTGCTTGAAAATGCTTAAAATTGTAACTGCATTTACTTTACAACAAATAAATATCTGACTAAAGTTTGCTTAAAAAAAAAACTGCAGGACACTGAATCCGGGCAAACAGCCCCGGAGATCAGAGGAGGCTGACGTTAACAGTGCCGGTGTTCTGTCGAGTTCTGCTACCCTGTCAAACCGTGCTACCCTATTGTATGTTTAACAGTAAAAATATATATTTTTTAAATATATTTTTATTACTTTTTACACGGTTGTAACACTCAAGCAAACAATGAGGTCCAGGTCCAGAAAGTAAAAATCTAACTCTACAGACAGGTGATACTCTACATTCTCTACATTCTCTACATTCTAGCTCCACCCCGTATCAGTCAACCATCCTATAAATACCTGCCCTAACTAACTAACTCTCGTGACGAAGGTTCGCAACCCACCTCCTCAAGGATTCAAGGAGATTTTATTGTCATTCGCATCTTATGTGGTACATGAGGTGGAACGAAATTGTGATCTCACGATCCAGTTTACACCCAGGAGCTGTTATTAAATAGATATATAGATAAAAGTACAATAAAGGAATACAATAAAAATAGAATATACAAAATAGTTAAAGATAAATACCCCAAATGAAATAAATAGAAAGAGTAGACAGGTTGCAACAACAAGTCCAGAGTGCAAATGTGCTATAGCAGCATGAAATTAATTAGAGCAGTAGAAAATAAAGTGTCTCAGTGCGGGTAAAGTGACCGTGTTTGTGCAGTAATTGTCCTTGTGTGTCAGTGCAGTGTGTTGTTAAGTGGAGTTTAAGAGTCTTACAGCTTCCGGAATGAAGCTGTTTCTCAGTCTGGTTGTTTTGCACTTGATGCTCCGCAGCCTCCGTCCTGAGGGAAGCGGGACAAAAAGTGCATGTGCTGGGTGGGTGGGATCCTTCCTGATGCAGGTGGCCCTCTTCCTGCATCTGGAGGTGTAGATGTCCATGGTGCTGGGGAAGCTGACTCCAACAATCCTCTGTGCAGCCTTCACCACCCTCTGCAGAGCTTTCCTGTCTGCAGCAGAGCAGCTTCCATGCCACACGTTGATGCTGGAGCACACAACGCTCTCCACCACACATCTGTAGAAGGAGGTGAGGACTGCGCTCCCGAGTCCAGCTCGTCTCAGCCTCCTGAGGAAGTAGAACCGCTGATGTGCCTTCCTGACCAGAGTGGAGGTGTTGTTGCTCCAGGTGAGGTTGCTGCTCAGGTGCACCCCTAAGTACCTGTAGCTGTCGACCACTTCCACCGCAGATCCTCCAATGTGCAGGGGGAGGTGGGCATGCTGGCCTCTTCTGAAGTCCACAATCATCTCCTTCGTCTTCTTTACGTTGATGCAGAGGTTGTTCTCTCTGCACCAACCCTCCAGGTGTTCCACCTCCTGCCTGTAGCTGGACTCATCTCTGTTTGTGATGCATCCAACCACTGCTGTGTCGTCAACTCTCCTCCCCAACAACCCCCTTTTTCTACTCTTCCACTTCTTATTAAATAAAAAGGGGGGATATAACTGCACACTTCTTCAAGCACGCAGTTCAGAACCCCAGCCCAAAGTTCCCTCCTCTTATTATTTATTTAGGTGTGGTCCACACTTAGCAAAGTATGCTCTCAACTCACCCCCAAATTTGACAAATTACAGTAACTGCTCAATTAAGTGAATAGGGTAAACATGCGGTTAAGAACATTGATATTTAAATTGTGTGAAACTGACATCAATAAATCCATAATTCCTGCAATTTACTTGCTTAGAAGTATTTTTTTTTTCTTAGTAGCATAGTCACTGTGAAGTGTGCAGAATAGTTTTGCGATATATTGAATATAGCTCAATCGCAGTTTTGAGATATCACCATTATCATTATTTTTTTTTTACAGCTGAAAGGTGCTGGAAAAACTTGAAAATTGGCCTTGAAAGTGCTTGTATTTTACCTTGTAAAAGGTGTATGAACCCTGAAACAAACAAACAAAACAAAACAAACAAACAGAGACATGCAAAAAAGCTCTATAGGCAGGTTGTATAGGCAGTATAATGGCTGTGGTTGGTATCATTCTGTCTAACTCTCTCTCACTATCTCTTTCTTTCTCTCTCTCTCTCTGTTTCTCTCTCTATTCCTCTCTCTGCAGTGAAAGGTTTATTCTGAACGTGTTACTGATCTAGATCAGTCTCCACTGCAGGTTGTTTTTTAAATGTAATTAAATAAATGTAATAGTTTAACTCTGCTTCAGCAGATGATTTTCTACTTGGTATCTACTTGATACAGAGTCTAGGACCAGAGTTTTAGGGAAGCTGAGCCCCAAAATTCCCAGTCCTTAAAAAATAAGTAAATGAATTTAAGGAGAGTTAACAGAAGGTCTGAGTGAATTATATCAGAATAAATAAAATCTTTTAAATTTAAATCAAACACACAGACTATTATGTACAGGAGACAGGTGTTTCTTTCACTTTATACATCTTTTCAGCAGATAAGAAGATAAAACTGTTGGTAGCACATTGTTACATTAAAGTATTCACCTGTTACATTAAAGTCATAGGCCACCCAAAAAAATAAATCTATCTGCAGTTTTCTCACCCTGAAAATTAAATACATATTTTAAAAAAGACTAAAACAGAATTCAAGGTTATACAGTGTATCACAAAAGTGAGTACATTCCTCACATTTCTGCAGATATATCTTTTCATGGAAAACACTGACAAAATGACACTTTGACACAATGAAAAGTAGTCTGTGTGTATCTTATATAACAAAATAATTCAATATGCAGTCATTAATGTCTAAACCACCAGCAACAAAAGTGAGTACACCACCATTATTTTTTTTTCAGAACTGCATTAACCCTCCTGAGCATGGAGTTTACCAGGGCTTTACAGATTGCCACTGGAATGCTTTTTCACCACTCCATGACGACATCACGGAGTTGAAGGATATTCAAGACTTTGCGCACCTCCACCTTCCGCTTGAGGATGCCCCAGAAATGTTCTATTGGGTTTGGGTCTGGAGACATGCTTGGCCAGTCCATCACCTTTACCCTCAGCCTCTTCAATAATGCAGTGCTCGTCTTAAAGATGTGTTTGTGGTCATTATCATGCTGAAACTGCCCTGCGACCCAGTTTCTGGAAGGAGAGGATCAGGCTCAGGCAGTAGGAGCTAATGATTTTATAGAGGCTGTATTACAGAAGAAGCTGCAGCAGAGCAGCTAAACTATACAGCTGAGTTCTGTATTAAAACAGCAGGAGAACAGAAACACAAACCCACTTTAAAACCTTTAACCTGCTGCTGAAATAAATCCTTTATTAAAACACTGATTTACAGATCATATAAAAGTACAGAGAGTGAGATTCTCCTTCTGAACCCATTAGAACAGACCCTATGCTAAGCTAAGCGGCTAATGTATTCTCCATCTTTTCATTCTCTGATAAAACTGATCCAGAACAGGTTTATCTTGGACTGTGGTGTTACACAATGCTTCATGAAGCTTTCAGTAAACTTTTGTACCTTATTTACTTAAAGTTTTCACACCTATCCTTTATAAATATGAATAAAAATCTATAACTGATCTATTTTATATCTGAACCCATCGATGCCCATCAGTCCATCTGATCACATATTCTGAGATGATCAATAAAAAGAAGATAAATCCTAATCCCAACACACCTCAACACATTCAGTTTTAGAATAAAACACTGTAATTAAATTGTGCAGATTGTAATTGTGAATATAAGGGAATGTAATTTGTATTATTTATTATTTTTGTCTGTGGTTAATATTAAATGGAGAATTGAGTCAGTGAAACGTTTATTTAATGGTTTAAAGATGAAACTGGTGCATTTTAGTTGTAATAAAGGTTTATTAGTGTGAATGAGCTTCAGTGAAACAGAATGAATCTTGTAGGAAATGAAACTGGACAGTAGACGCAGCGTAGAGACGAGTATCAGAAGCTTCACTTTTTCATTTTTTTTTGATAAATCTTATTTCAGTCATTATAGTTACATTTATCACAGGTAATAATAACCAGTGTTACTGTGGTCAGTAATATTACTATAGTACAGTCCTCTGATTTAAATCACTGTTATACAGGTAATGATGTTTAGATTTATATACTTTAACCAGATCAATATTTAACCATTTTAATTATTTAAACCATCAAATCATTACCACAACAAAATGTATTTTTTATTTCTGTTAAAATTTGTTAAAATTTAGTAAATGTTATTTATTATGAATATATTATGATTAGTTATATTATATTTAATAATCAATTAACCACAAGAATGTTGCTGAGTACACAAAAATTTCCATTAATGCACGTGTGTGTGTGTGTGTGTGTGTAGAGTGGAGCATGGAGGGAATGTCAGAATGAAAACAGGACTACAGAAATGTAAGTACACAAACACACACAAACACACACTCTTACACACTCAAATACACACACTGGATTTCCTTTTATTTTAACAATTAAGGTGTTGTCCTCTTCAAACACTGAATCACAAACTGTCCCTTTAATATTTTTCCATTTTGTGTTTTTATTTTAATTCTGTCAGACATGCCGCTCATTGCAAGGACTAATAAATAAAACGTTATCATTGCATTTTGATTTTATTTTTGACATTTATTATTCACTTTATTAAGAAAAGGAAAGGTCAAAGTGAAGCCTTATTTTTTCTTTTCACAATTAGATTTTTCATTTTAGATTTGACTGTGAAATACTTGTATGGTAATGAAAATGAAATGAGAAAAAGCCTTATTAATTTTATTTTTGTCACATATGACCCGTGCTCAGGTAAAAAAATTAATTGCAAACCTGATTTAATTTAGTTTTTAATTTTGTCATAATATTTTCACACGTTTGAAAAAAGAAAGTGCAAAACAGTATGGATTACCTCCCATACAAATACCCACGCACACATATTTACACACAAACACACACATATATACACACTCTCTCACACACATACGTATATACACACCCATATATACACACATACACACACTCTCACACACATACGTATATACACACTCTCTAACACACAAACACACACTCTCACACATGCACATATACACACACACATACACATATATACACACAGACACGCACTTTCACACACACGCACATATACACACACACATACACATATATACACAGAAACATACTCTCAAACACACATATATACACACATACATATATACACACACCTATATACACCCACACAGACACACACTTTCACACACACATATATACACAGACACACACACACAGACACATACTCTCACACACACATATATACAGACACACATATATGCACACACAGACACATTCTCTCACACACACATATACACACACAGACTTACTCTCACACACATATACATACACACAGACACACATATACATACACAGACACATACTCTCACACACATATATACACACAGACACACTCTTTAACACAAACACATATATACACACACACAGACTTTTACACATATATACACACATATACATACACAGACACACACACACATATACACACACATACTCTCTCACACACACATATATACACACATATCAAGTCAAGTAGTTTTATTGTCAATACTGCATATGTACAGGACATACAGAGAATTGAAATTACATTACCTCCCTTCCCAATTTTTACAGCAAGTACAGGAAATAGATATAAAAAAAGAGAATGGGAGACACTATGTGTAAAATACAGCAGGGACACAAATAGACATACATGAGACAGAAACAAGGTGCAGTAGTTGTGGGGGTGAAATAAGATATATAAATATAAATAAAAAGAAATAAGATAGAATTATAATAAATAAATAGAAATATAATATAAAAGAGTGGGAGACACTATATGTACAATACAACAAGAACACAATAGACATACGTAAGACGGAAGTCAACAGTGCAATATTGATGGTGATTAAGATGGAATGACAGTATAAATAGAACCCGTATAACAGTAGTGCAAACATAATAAGGCTGGTGAAGTAAATGAGTGCGTAAAGTTCTTAAAGTTCACAGTTCTTGGGGAATTAAAATGACAATGCAAGTATAGCAGTAGTGCAGCTATTGGATGTGTAGGGCATGTCCGTTTTGAAAAGTTCCAGTACTGTGTGTGTTCTAGTACAGAGTTTCAGTACTGTGTTGGTGGTGGGGGGGGGGGGTCAGGATGCTGAGTGAGTGTGTGCTGGAGGCAGGATTGGGATGGGGGTAGAGCAGGAAGAGAGTTCAGCATCCTCACAGCCTGATGGATGGGGCTGTCTCGCAGTCTGCTGGTCCTCACCTCGAGACTCCGCAGTCTTCTCCCTGATGGCAGCAGGCTGAAGAAGCTGTGTAGTGGGTGGGAGGGATCTCCTGCCAGATGGAGGGCTTTTCGTGTGAGGCGGGAGCTGTACAAGTCGTGTGTTACTGCCAACCCGCACTGCCTGTGGTCTTCCAGTCAGGAAGTCTAACAGCCAGTTGCACAGTGAAGTGCTCAGCCCCAGGCTGTCCAGTTTGTGAATGAGCTGTTGGGGGACGATTGTGTTGAATGCTGAGCTGAAGTCAACAAACAGCATTCTGACGTAGGTGTTCTTCTTGTCCAGGTATGTGAGGGCTGAGTGAAGAACAGTGGAGATGGCATCATCGGTCGAGCGATTTGACCGATATGCAAACTGGTAGGGGGGAGCGAAGGAGGGAGGGGGGAGCAAAGACTTGATGTGATGCTTGACTAGTCATTCGAAGCACTTCATGAGGATGGGGGTGAGTGCAACCTGATGATAGTCGTTGAGAAAGGATGGCGATGCCTTCTTTGCGACAGGGATGATGGTGGTGGCTTTGAAGCATGTGGGAACCACGGCCTGATTCAGAGATGTGTTATAGATGTTATTATAAACCTCTGCGAATTCCCAGTCACAGTCCTTCAGCACACAACCAGAATTGTTGTCAGGCCCAGGAGCCTTTCGAGCATTAATCTTGCTGAATGCTCTCCTCACACTGTCTGGGGACAGCGTCAGCACCTGGTCACCAGGAGGAAGGACGATTTCTGGGTGGGTGTGTAGTTGAGTGGCTCGAACCTTGCGAAGAATCCATTCAGGTCATTCAGCAGAGATGTGTCGCTGTCACAGGTCTGTGGATGGGGTTTATAGCCTGTGATAGACTGAATTCCCTGCCACAGGTTCCGTGTGTCTCTGCTGTCACTGAAGCGTTGGGATATCTTCTTTGAGTATAGCCTCTTAGCTCTCCTGATCCTGCGGGAAAGGTAGGCCCTAGCTGTCCTCAGGCCTGCCTGGTCTCCTATTGTGAAGGCTACATTTCTAGCCTTCAGGAGCTTGTGGACCTCTCCTGTCAGCCATGGCTTCTAATTAGCCCGAACAGTGATGGTCCTGAGGTCGGTTACATCATCAATGCACTTGGTCATGTAGGCAGAGACAGTTTCTCTGTACTCCTGAATGTCCGTGTGAGTCTGTTGTGCTGAAACAGTCCTGAAGTGCCTCTGAGGAGCCCTCTGGCCACACTCTTACCTGATTAAGATCTGGTTTGGTGACTTTAACCAGTGGTCGGTAAGCTGGTATTAGCATAATAGTGAGGTGATCGGAGGCTCCAAGGTGGGGGAGGGGGGACGCTCTGTATGCCCCTCTGTGTGTAGTAAAGACCTGGTCCAATGTATTGTTTCCCCTGGTTGGAAAGTCTATGTATTTAAAAAGTCCAGAAAACACAATCTTTGGGTCTACATGGTTGAAATCTGGGTGTGCTGTCTGCTGCTCACTGATGTACTGGTACAGTTCATTCAGTGCTTCACTCCTCACGCTGTTGTTGGAGGATGGAGGGAGATAAACAGAAGCGATCAGCACGGCGGAGAAATCTCTCGGTAGATAGAACGGACGGCACTTGACAATCATCAGTTCCACTACTGGTGAGCAGTGTTTGCAGACCACAACAGCGTTTCGACACCAAGCATCGCTGATGTAAACACAGAGCCCGCCGCCGCGGATCTTACCTCCGTCGGCTATCGCGCGGCCCGCCCGATATATATATTAGCATATTAGCCGCTCCAGCTGAACGGCGTGGTCCGGGACGCTGTTGTTGAGCCCGGTTCCCATGAAAACATAAACACAACAGTCTCTCATGGTCTTCTAAGTTTACTGAAGTAAGCGGATGTAGTCCAATTTATTGTCCAGAGAGCACATTGGCCAGAATCATGGTGGGTATAGCTGGCTTGTGTGGGCTAGCTGCTAGCCTCGCATTTGGATACCTCCGCGCTTACCCCGCTTCTGCCTCACAGACTCACAGCTGTTCTCAGAGTTTGCGATTAAACTCCAACAGTGAGTTTCTGCCGGCTTCAAGCAGAAACTCACGGCTGTAGGTGTGTTTCAGGACGTGAACGCACGACAAAGATGTAAAAACACACTGTGACTTACAGGACAAAAAACACGAAAACACACGCACAAATGCACACATACACACAAATACACAGACACAAATATATACACACAGACACACACTCTCTCATACACACATATATATACACACAGACATACTCTCACACACATATACACACAGACACACACACACATATATACACACATACACATTCAAATACACACACTTTCACACACTCACATGCACACACACATACACACACACTCACACACACACTCTAATGTGTGTTCTTGTGTTCAGATGGCTGTGATCTCACACTGGATCCAAACACAGCGCACAGATCTCTCTCTATGAGTGAAGAGAACAGGAGGGTGGAGGACGGAGGAGAGAGGCAGTCGTATCCTGATCATCCAGAGAGATTTGATTGTTGGGTTCAGGTTCTGAGTAGAGAGAGAGTTACTGGACGCTGTTACTGGGAGGCTGAGTGGAGCGGAAGAGAAGGAGCTGATGTAGCTCTGAGTTATAAAAACATCAGCAGGAAAGGAGGAGGTTTAGACTCTCAGTTTGGAGGGAATGAAAAGTCCTGGAGACTGGAGATCGATAACAACAGTTACTCTGTTCTTCACAATAATAACAGAACTGATCTCCCTCCTCCTCCCTCTCCCTCTAACAGAGTAGGAGTGTATGTGGACTGTCCTGCCGGCACTCTGTCCTTCTACAGTATCTCCTCTCATACATCCACACCCTCCTCACACACACCCTCACACACACCCTCACCCCCGCATACACCCTCACACACACCCCCACACACACCCTCACACACACCCACACACTCACACTCACCCTCACACACCCAAACACTCACACATTTACACACATTCTACACCACATTCACTGAACCGCTCTATGCTGGGTTTTATGTTTACATGGGCTCCTCAGTGTGTCTGTGTAAAATAGAATAGTGTGTGTGTATGTGTGAGCAAGTGACTGTGTGTTTGAGAGAGATGTATGTGTCTGGTGCTCCTGTTTCTCCCACACTCAGCTCTGACGGAGGTTCTCAGTCTATCAACTACACTACCCAGAGCGCACCACCCGCTGACATCACACTCACACCCGATCACATGACGCATCACATGCTTCCTCCCGGAAGTCCTGAGTAGTAATCACTGGCACTATATAAGAGCTTCTCACGCGTTACTGTTCTCTGTCTCTGTATTTTTCGTGTATGACCTTGTTCTTTGTTTTTTCAACGCCGATTTTTGCCTACTCCCTTCTGTTTGGATTTACAGTGTTTAACCTGAACTGTTTATCGTTTATGGTATGGTTTTGTCTATGTGGCTACTGTATTCCAGTAATTTACTGTTTCTGTTTTTGACTACTCATTCATACTCATTCATTCCTTTAATAAATACTCAAATCTGTATCTGCGAGTGTCTGAGTCCTGTCCCAACTATGACAGAATACTCAGCCTCCCTAGATCAGATAGTAGATACAGAGTCGATTAAGTCTGGTTTAGCAAACCAGAGTATGCCCAACTCTAATACCGCTATGCCCGGCTTTCCTGTTTGCAAACCGGAGATTTTTGATGGAGATCCTGAGAAATGCAGCGGTTTTCTTTTGCAATGCTCTGTGTTTTTAGTAACTTTCTGCCCACTACTGATAAAGCCAAGATAGGCTTTGTTATCTCTTTGCTTTCTGGGAAGGCACTCCAGTGGGCTACTGCTATCTGGGATAACATTGCTGAAACCAGCTACACCACTTTTCTGACTCTTTTTTGTACTGTTTTTGATCACACACATTATGGGCAGTCCACCAGAGAAATTTTGCTTGCTCTCAAACAAAGTCATAAGTCTGTAGCTTCCTATGCATTGGAATTCCGCACCTTGGCAGCTGGCAGTGGATGGAATAATGCAGCACTTATCAACGTGTTTAGGTGTGGTATCCTGATATCCAGAGAGAGTTAGCATGTAGAGACGAAGCCCTTACCTTGGATCAGCTTATTTCTCTCTCTATTCGACTGGACCAACTGCTTTCACACTGTCCCAAGACCAGCTCCTGCTCGCAATCCTCTCCTGTGACACTTCATCACGCTTCGTCTACTACTCCAGAGGAACCTGTTCAACCCGTCTCGGAACCCATGGACATCCAGAGATCCAGACTGACTCCAGCGGAGCGTCAACGCCGGATCCATCTCCATCTGTGCCTGTACTGTGGGGAGCCTGGTCATCTCAAGGCTGAGTGTGGTCTCCTGACCCAACCTGTGAAGGTGCCAGCCCTGGGACAGCGCGTGGAGTGCTCTCCACGTAAGCAAACCTCAATTTATAGTACTAAGTGTTTCACTTTAATGGTAAATATTACGTTACCCACTGGTTTGCTCTCTGTCTCAGCGCTTGTAGATTCCGGGTCAGAGGGGAACTTCATCAGCTTGGACCTGGTTAAGGAGCATGGCATTCCCACCTGTAAACTTCTTCGTTCCATCTCCATTCATGCAGTGGATGGGAGGTTGGTGCGCTTCAAGCCGGTGACTCATCAGACACTGCCCATTACACTACAAGCCAGCGCCTTCCACTACGAGGAACTGCCACTGTTTGTGCTCCCGTGCACCGACCACCCTGTGATTTTGGGCATGACTTGGCTCATGACTCACGATCCTGTTGTCTCCTGGTGTGACGGGGATATTACGGTTTGTTCACAATACTGCCATGAGAACTGTCTAGTGTTAGATGGCTTAGCCATTCAGTCTACCTCTATTGAGAGCCCCAAAACTGTAGAATCCCCTGTGATACCTCCCGAATATTCAGATTTTCTAGACATTTTCAGCAAAGCTAATGCCACTAAATTACCTCCACATCGGCCTTATGATTCTTATTCTTCTCTCGATTTGACTTCTCCATCTCGTTTTGCCTAGGTAATCGCAACACTAAAGCGGATGCATTGTCTCTGGTTTTCAGTTCTCCGGATAATGCATTCCACTCTCTCGAGTCAGAGCGCATGCTTCCACCTTCAGTCAGCATAGCAGCTATTAAATTTAAAGAACGCCTCATCAGCTGGACCCATTCGGCTCTTACCTCTGGTCACCCGGGTGTAACACTACAGTTAATTTTAGCTCGCTATCGGTGGGAAACCATGAGAGCTGACGTACATGCCTTTGTCGTCTCATGCTCAGCTTTTGCAAAATGCAAAACACCTAAAACCCTTCCAGCTGGCAAACTAGTTCCTCTGCCCGATCCTGAAAGACCTTGGTCTCATATTGCTGTTGGCTTTGTGACAGACTTACCTGAGGGAGATAGATTTTCCAGAGAGGTTAAGTTTATCCCATTTACTGCTCTACTCACAGCTCTTCAGACAGCACAAGCCATTTACACACACATTTTAGACATTTTGGTATCCCTGAAGACATTCTTTCTGATCGTGGTCCACAATTTACATCCAGAGACTGGAAGTCATTTTTTTAACATTTGGGTGTCCATGTTAGCCTCACCTTGGGATTCCATGCCACTAGCAACGGTCAATGCAAATGTGTTAATCAAGAGTTAGGCAAATTTCTCCATCTATATTGCTTTAAACACCCCTCTGACTGGTCACAAAATTTTATTTGGGCTGAAATAGCACAAAATCCCTCACTAACTCCACTTCTGGTCTCACACCATTTCAGTGCATTCTGGGTTACCAGCCTTCGTTAGCTCCGTGGACTGCTGTGTCTTCTGAGGTACCCGCAGTGGATGACTGGATGAAGTGGAGTGAGCAGGTGTGGAAGGAATCCCTTCAGCAGGTTTCAGAGGTCTTGCGCAAATACAAGGAGCAGTCTGACAGACACCGAGGTAATACCCCCCAGTACCAGCCCGGAGATCGAGTATGGGTGTTGACCAGGGACTTGAGGTTTGAGGGGGGCTGCAGAAAACTTTTGCCCGAATATATTGGCTCTTTTAAAATACTGTCTTAAGTCAACAAGGTAACGTACAAGGTTAAGTTACCTGTTCATTATTGAATACCTAATTAATTTTATGTCTCTCTTCTTAAGCCTCTGGTCCCGGGTCTGCTTGCTGAGGGGACTCCTGATGACGTGCCACCCGCGGCAGTGGAGGGGGAGGATTCCACCACGTATACGGTGAGAGAGGTGCTGGATTCTCGCAGGCACGGCGGTGTGCTCCAGTATCTCATCGACTGGGAGGGCTACGGCCCGAGGAGTGTTGCTGGGTTGCCGCCGGAGATGTGCTGGATCCTGCTCTTCTTGCGGAATTGCATGAGCGTCATCCTGGCAAACCTGCTCCCAGACCCCGCGGGCGCCCCTCTCTCCTCTTCGGTTCCTGTTTGTCGGGGTTCTCATTCCCGCAACTCCTGCCTGTCTGGCACCTCTGCTGCAACCCCTGTTTCTCCCGCCAGTACTCCCTGCCTGTCGGGTGGGCGTCATCGTGGGCATCCCCATTCCGACTCCCTCGGGGGTACTGTCATGTCTGGTGCTGAAAGTGCTCCTGTTTCTCCCACACTCAGCTCTAACGGAGGTTCTCAGTCTATCAACTACACTACCCAGAGCGCACCACCCGCTGACATCACACTCGCACCCGATCACATGACGCATCACATGCTTCTTCCTGGAAGTACTGAGTATTAATTACTTGCACTATAAAAGAGCTCCTCATGCACTCACCTGTGCGGAGTATTGTTGGTTTATCCTCATTACAAAGCGTTACTGTTGTCTGTCTCTGTATTTTTAGTGTATGACCTTGTTCTTTGTTTTTTCGACGCCGATTTTTGCCTGCTCCCTTCTGTTTGGATTTACCGTGTTTAACCTGGACTGTTTATCGTTTTTGCCTTTTTGTCTACCTTTGCTGCTGGCCTTCCCGTGTATGATTCTCTGGACTGTTCACGTTAATGTATGGTTTTGTCTACGTGGCTACTGTATTCCAGTTATTTACTGTTTCTGTTTTTGCCTTGTACTGTATCACTTATTCCTTTAATAAATTCTCAAATCTGTATCTGCAAATGTCTGAGTCCTGTCCCAACTATGACAGTGTGTGTGTGTGTGCACGTCTTTAAACAGCATCTTTAATAACTAATCAATATTCTAAATACTGATTATTCAATAGCAGTAAACAACAACATATTTTTTTTTTTGTAAAGGTTTATGATTAATTGATTTATTGTTTAAGATTGTAAATATATTGTTTATTATTGGCAGTTAAATCTTTATGATTGTAAATGTATTGCTTATGATTGTAAATATATTGTTTATTATTGGTAATTAAATTGTTATGATTGTAAATATATTGTTTTTGATTGTAAGTTTATTGTTTATTATTGGTAATTAAATTGTTATGATTGTAAATATATTGTTTTTGATTGTAAGTTTATTGTTTATTATTGGTAATTAAATTGTTATGATTGTAAATATATTGTTTTGATTGTGAGTTTATTGTTTACTGTTGGTAATTAAATCATTATGAGTGTAAATATATTGTTTATGATTGTCAGTTTATTGTTTAAGAACAGTGAATATTATAAATATAAATATGACAGATATCAGACAGTAAACAGACAGGACAGTGCAGAACTGAAAGAGGAGAATCAGTGATTTTAATAATCTGAGAGGAAGGTTCTGTATCAGAGTCGTTCACAGTGAACAGAACCTCTGAAGATCTCATATCAGACAAAGATAACCTGAGTAAATATAAAAATCACTTTATAAAGGATAATTTTATTTTACTAAAGGAAAAAAAAACTATCCAAATCAATCCAGCCCTGTGTGAAAATGATCAACTCTTGGCGGCAACAACTGTTTTCACACTTTAATGACAACTGATAACGAGTTTTTCTCATCTCTGTGGAGGAATTGTGTTCCACTCTTATTTAAAGAATTGTTTGAATTCAGACACACTGGAGGATTTTCCAGCATAAACATCCTGTTTAAGATCATCCACAGCATCTCAATCAGACTTTAACTAGACCCTCCTAAACCAGAATTTAGTTTTTTAAGTCATTCAGAGGTGAACTTTTGTGTGCTTTCGGTCATTGTCCTGCTGCAGAACCCAAGTACACCTGAACTTGATGTTCTTTTTCAAAAATAATGTGTTAATTTAACACCAGATGTAAAGGAAAACACACCTTTCAAAAAGTTCCATTTTAATCTTTTCATTCCAAAGAATATTTACCCAAAGTTCTGAAGATCATAAAGATGTTCGTTGGTAAAGGTGAGACGGGTGGTTGTGTTGTGTTTGATGTTAGTTGGTAAATGTGAGACGGGTGGTTGTGGTGTTTTTAATGTTAGTTGGTAAATGTGAGACGGGTGGTTGTGTTGTGTTTGATGTTAGTTGGTAAATGTGAGATGGGTGGTTGTGTTGTTTTTGATGTTAGTTGGTAAATGTGAGATGGGTGGTTGTGGTGTTTTTGATGTTAGTTGGTAAATGTGAGACGGGTGGTTGTGGTGTTTTTGATGTTAGTTGGTAAATGTGAGACGGGTGGTTGTGTTGTGTTTGATGTTAGTTGGTAAATGTGAGACGGGTGGTTGTGGTGTTTTTAATGTTAGTTGGTAAATGTGAGACGGGTGGTTGTGGTGTTTTTGATGTTAGTTGGTAAATGTGAGACGGGTGGTTGTGGTGTTTTTGATGTTAGTTGGTAAATGTGAGACGGGTGGTTGTGTTGTGTTTGATGTTAGTTGGTAAATGTGAGACGGGTGGTTGTGTTGTGTTTGATGTTAGTTGGTAAATGTGAGACGGGTGGTTGTGTTGTTTTTGATGTTAGTTGGTAAATGTGAGGCGGGTGGTTGTGGTGTTTTTGATGTTAGTTGGTAAATGTGAGACGGATGGTTTGTGGTGTTTTTAATGTTAGTTGGTAAATGTGAGACGGGTGGTTGTGGTGTTTTTAATGTTAGTTGGTAAATGTGAGACGGGTGGTTGTGGTGTTTTTAATGTTAGTTGGTAAATGTGAGACGGGTGGTTGTGGTGTTTTTGATGTTAGTTGGTAAATGTGAGACGGATGGTTTGTGGTGTTTTTAATGTTAGTTGGTAAATGTGAGACGGGTGGTTGTGTTGTTTTTGATGTTAGTTGGTAAATGTGAGACGGGTGGTTGTGTTGTTTTTTATGTTAGTTGGTAAATGTGAGATGGGTGGTTGTGGTGTTTTTGATGTTAGTTGGTAAATGTGAGACGGATGGTTTGTGGTGTTTTTAATGTTAGTTGGTAAATGTGAGACGGGTGGTTGTGGTGTTTTTAATGTTAGTTGGTAAATGTGAGACGGGTGGTTGTGGTGTTTTTGATGTTAGTTGGTAAATGTGAGACGGATGGTTTGTGGTGTTTTTAATGTTAGTTGGTAAATGTGAGACGGGTGGTTGTGTTGTTTTTGATGTTAGTTGGTAAATGTGAGACAGGTGGTTGTGTTGTTTTTGATGTTAGTTGGTAAATGTGAGACGGGTGGTTGTGTTGTTTTTTATGTTAGTTGGTAAATGTGAGATGGGTGGTTGTGGTGTTTTTGATGTTAGTTGGTAAATGTGAGACGGGTGGTTGTGGTGTTTTTGATGTTAATTGGTAAATGTGAGACGGGTGGTTGTGGTGTTTTTGATGTTAGTTGGTAAATGTGAGACGGGTGGTTGTGTTGTGTTTGATGTTAGTTGGTAAATGTAAGACGGGTGGTTGTGGTGTTTTTGATGTTAGTTGGTAAATGTGAGACGGGTGGTTGTGTTGTTTTTGATGTTAGTTGGTAAATGTGAGACGGGTGGTTGTGGTGTTTTTGATGTTAGTTGGTAAATGTGAGACGGATGGTTTGTGGTGTTTTTAATGTTAGTTGGTAAATGTGAGACGGGTGGTTGTGGTGTTTTTAATGTTAGTTGGTAAATTTAACACCAGATGTAAAGGAAAACACACCTTTCAAAAAGTTCCATTTTAATCTTTTCAGTCCAAAGAATATTTACCCAAAGTTCTGAAGATCATGAAGATGTTCGTTGGTAAAGGTGAGACGGGTGGTTGTGTTGTGTTTGATGTTAGTTGGTAAATGTGAGACGGATGGTTTGTGGTGTTTTTAATGTTAGTTGGTAAATGTGAGACGGGTGGTTGTGGTGTTTTTAATGTTAGTTGGTAAATGTGAGACGGGTGGTTGTGGTGTTTTTGATGTTAGTTGGTAAATGTGAGACGGATGGTTTGTGGTGTTTTTAATGTTAGTTGGTAAATGTGAGACGGGTGGTTGTGTTGTTTTTGATGTTAGTTGGTAAATGTGAGACAGGTGGTTGTGTTGTTTTTGATGTTAGTTGGTAAATGTGAGACGGGTGGTTGTGTTGTTTTTTATGTTAGTTGGTAAATGTGAGATGGGTGGTTGTGGTGTTTTTGATGTTAGTTGGTAAATGTGAGACGGGTGGTTGTGGTGTTTTTGATGTTAATTGGTAAATGTGAGACGGGTGGTTGTGGTGTTTTTGATGTTAGTTGGTAAATGTGAGACGGGTGGTTGTGTTGTGTTTGATGTTAGTTGGTAAATAAGAGACGGGTGGTTGTGTTGTGTTTGATGTTAGTTGGTAAATGTGAGACGGGTGGTTGTGGTGTTTTTGATGTTAGATGGTAAATGTGAGACGGGTGGTTGTGGTGTTTTTGATGTTAGTTGGTAAATGTGAGACGGGTGGTTGTGTTGTGTTTGATGTTAGTTGGTAAATGTGAGACGTGTGATTGTGTTGTGTTTGATGTTAGTTGGTAAATGTGAGATGGGTGGTTGTGGTGTTTTTAATGTTAGTTGGTAAATGTGAGACGGGTGGTTGTGGTGTTTTTGATGTTAGTTGGTAAATGTGAGACGGGTGGTTGTGGTGTTTTTGATGTTAGTTGGTAAATGTGAGACGGGTGGTTGTGTTGTGTTTGATGTTAGTTGGTAAATGTGAGACGGGTGGTTGTGTTGTTTTTGATGTTAGTTGGTAAATGTGAGACGGATGGTTTGTGGTGTTTTTAATGTTAGTTGGTAAATGTGAGACGGGTGGTTGTGGTGTTTTTAATGTTAGTTGGTAAATGTGAGACGGGTGGTTGTGGTGTTTTTAATGTTAGTTGGTAAATTTAACACCAGATGTAAAGGAAAACACACCTTTCAAAAAGTTCCATTTTAATCTTTTCAGTCCAAAGAATATTTACCCAAAGTTCTGAAGATCATGAAGATGTTCGTTGGTAAAGGTGAGACGGGTGGTTGTGTTGTGTTTGATGTTAGTTGGTAAATGTGAGACGGGTGGTTGTGGTGTTTTTAATGTTAGTTGGTAAATGTGAGACGGGTGGTTGTGGTGTTTTTGATGTTAGTTGGTAAATGTGAGACGGATGGTTTGTGGTGTTTTTAATGTTAGTTGGTAAATGTGAGACGGGTGGTTGTGTTGTTTTTGATGTTAGTTGGTAAATGTGAGACGGGTGGTTGTGTTGTTTTTGATGTTAGTTGGTAAATGTGAGATGGGTGGTTGTGGTGTTTTTGATGTTAGTTGGTAAATGTGAGACGGGTGGTTGTGGTGTTTTTGATGTTAATTGGTAAATGTGAGACGGGTGGTTGTGGTGTTTTTGATGTTAGTTGGTAAATGTGAGACGGATGGTTTGTGATGTTTTTAATGTTAGTTGGTAAATGTGAGACGGGTGGTTGTGGTGTTTTTGATGTTAGTTGGTAAATGTGAGACGGGTGGTCGTGTTGTGTTTGATGTTAGTTGGTAAATGTGAGACGGGTGGTTGTGTTGTGTTTGATGTTAGTTGGTAAATGTGAGACGGGTGGTTGTGGTGTTTTTGATGTTAGTTGGTAAATGTGAGACGGGTGGTTGTGGTGTTTTTGATGTTAGTTGGTAAATGTGAGACGGGTGGTTGTGTTGTGTTTGATGTTAGTTGGTAAATGTGAGACGTGTGATTGTGTTGTGTTTGATGTTAGTTGGTAAATGTGAGATGGGTGGTTGTGGTGTTTTTAATGTTAGTTGGTAAATGTGAGACGGGTGGTTGTGGTGTTTTTGATGTTAGTTGGTAAATGTGAGACGGATGGTTTGTGGTGTTTTTAATGTTAGTTGGTAAATGTGAGACGGGTGGTTGTGGTGTTTTTTATGTTAGTTGGTAAATGTGAGACGGGTGGTTGTGGTGTTTTTAATGTTAGTTGGTAAATGTGAGACGGGTGGTTGTGTTGTTTTTGATGTTAGTTGGTAAATGTGAGACGGGTGGTTGTGTTGTTTTTGATGTTAGTTGGTAAATGTGAGACGGATGGTTTGTGGTGTTTTTAATGTTAGTTGGTAAATGTGAGACGGGTGGTTGTGTTGTTTTTGATGTTAGTTGGTAAATGTGAGACGGGTGGTTGTGTTGTTTTTGATGTTAGTTGGTAAATGTGAGACGGGTGGTTGTGTTGTTTTTGATGTTAGTTGGTAAATGTGAGATGGGTGGTTGTGGTGTTTTTAATGTTAGTTGGTAAATGTGAGACGGGTGGTTGTGGTGTTTTTGATGTTAGTTGGTAAATGTGAGACGGGTGGTTGTGTTGTTTTTGATGTTAGTTGGTAAATGTGAGACGGGTGGTTGTGTTGTTTTTGATGTTAGTTGGTAAATGTGAGACGGATGGTTTGTGGTGTTTTTAATGTTAGTTGGTAAATGTGAGACGGGTGGTTGTGGTGTTTTTAATGTTAGTTGGTAAATTTAACACCAGATGTAAAGGAAAACACACCTTTCAAAAAGTTCCATTTTAATCTTTTCAGTCCAAAGAATATTTACCCAAAGTTCTGAAGATCATGAAGATGTTCGTTGGTAAAGGTGAGACGGGTGGTTGTGTTGTGTTTGATGTTAGTTGGTAAATGTGAGACGGGTGGTTGTGGTGTTTTTAATGTTAGTTGGTAAATGTGAGACGGGTGGTTGTGGTGTTTTTGATGTTAGTTGGTAAATGTGAGACGGATGGTTTGTGGTGTTTTTAATGTTAGTTGGTAAATGTGAGACGGGTGGTTGTGTTGTTTTTGATGTTAGTTGGTAAATGTGAGATGGGTGGTTGTGGTGTTTTTGATGTTAGTTGGTAAATGTGAGACGGGTGGTTGTGGTGTTTTTGATGTTAATTGGTAAATGTGAGACGGGTGGTTGTGTTGTTTTTGATGTTAGTTGGTAAATGTAAGACGGGTGGTTGTGTTGTTTTTGATGTTAGTTGGTAAATGTGAGACGGGTGGTCGTGTTGTGTTTGATGTTAGTTGGTAAATGTGAGACGGGTGGTTGTGTTGTGTTTGATGTTAGTTGGTAAATGTGAGACGGGTGGTTGTGGTGTTTTTAATGTTAGTTGGTAAATGTGAGACGGGTGGTTGTGGTGTTTTTGATGTTGGTTGGTAAATGTGAGACAGGTGGTTGTGTTGTGTTTGATGTTAGTTGGTAAATGTGAGACGGGTGGTTGTGTTGTTTTTGATGTTAGTTGGTAAATGTGAGACGGGTGGTTGTGTTGTTTTTGATGTGAGTTGGTAAATGTGAGACGGGTGGTTGTGTTGTGTTTGATGTAAGTTGGTAAATGTGAGACGGGTGGTTGTGGTGTTTTTGATGTTAGTTGGTAAATTTTAGACTGGTGGTTGTGGTGTTTTTGATGTTAGTTGGTAAATGTGAGACGGGTGGTTTGTGTTGTTTTTGATGTTAGTTGGTAAATGTGAGACGGGTGGTTGTGTTGTTTTTGATGTTAGTTGGTAAATGTGAGACGGGTGGTTGTGTTGTGTTTGATGTTAGTTGGTAAATGTGAGACGGGTGGTTGTGTTGTGTTTGATGTTAGTTGGTAAATGTGAGACGTGTGATTGTGTTGTGTTTGATGTTAGTTGGTAAATGTAAGACGGGTGGTTGTGGTGTTTTTGATGTTAGTTGGTAAATGTGAGACGGGTGGTTGTGTTGTTTTTGATGTTAGTTGGTAAATGTGAGACGGGTGGTTGTGTTGTTTTTGATGTTAGTTGGTAAATGTGAGACGGGTGGTTGTGTTGTTTTTGATGTTAATTGGTAAATGTGAGACGGGTGGTTGTGGTGTTTTTGATGTTAGTTGGTAAATGTGAGACGGGTGGTTGTGTTGTTTTTGATGTTAGTTGGTAAATGTGAGACGGGTGGTTGTGTTGTTTTTTATGTTAGTTGGTAAATGTGAGACGGGTGGTTGTGGTGTGTTTGATGTTAGTTGGTAAATGTGAGACGTGTGATTGTGTTGTGTTTGATGTTAGTTGGTAAATGTAAGACGGGTGGTTGTGGTGTTTTTGATGTTAGTTGGTAAATGTGAGACGGGTGGTTGTGTTGTTTTTGATGTTAGTTGGTAAATGTGAGACGGGTGGTTGTGTTGTTTTTGATGTTAGTTGGTAAATGTGAGACGGGTGGTTGTGTTGTTTTTGATGTTAGTTGGTAAATGTGAGACGGGTGGTTGTGTTGTGTTTGATGTTAATTGGTAAATGTGAGACGGGTGGTTGTGGTGTTTTTGATGTTAGTTGGGAAATGTGAGACGGGTGGTTGTGTTGTTTTTGGATGTTAGTTGGTAAATGTGAGACGGGTGGTTGTGTTGTTTTTTATGTTAGTTGGTAAATGTGAGACGGGTGGTTGTGGTGTGTTTGATGTTAGTTGGTAAATGTGAGACGGGTGGTTGTGTTGTTTTTGATGTTAGTTGGTAAATGTGAGACGGGTGGTTGTGTTGTGTTTGATGTTAGTTGGTAAATGTGAGACGGGTGGTTGTGTTGTGTTTGATGTTAGTTGGTAAATGTGAGACGTGTGATTGTGTTGTGTTTGATGTTAGTTGGTAAATGTAAGACGGGTGGTTGTGGTGTTTTTGATGTTAGTTGGTAAATGTGAGACGGGTGGTTGTGGTGTTTTTGATGTTAGTTGGTAAATGTGAGACGGGTGGTTGTGGTGTTTTTAATGTTAGTTGGTAAATGTGAGACGGGTGGTTGTGGTGTTTTTGATGTTAGTTGGTAAATGTGAGACGGATGGTTTGTGGTGTTTTTAATGTTAGTTGGTAAATGTGAGACGGGTGGTTGTGTTGTTTTTGATGTTAGTTGGTAAATGTGAGACGGGTGGTTGTGTTGTTTTTGATGTTAGTTGGTAAATGTGAGACGGGTGGTTGTGTTGTTTTTTATGTTAGTTGGTAAATGTGAGATGGGTGGTTGTGGTGTTTTTGATGTTAGTTGGTAAATGTGAGACGGGTGGTTGTGTTGTTTTTGATGTTAGTTGGTAAATGTGAGACGGGTGGTTGTGGTGTTTTTGATGTTAGTTGGTAAATGTGAGACGGGTGGTTGTGTTGTTTTTGATGTTAGTTGGTAAATGTGAGACGGGTGGTTGTGTTGTTTTTGATGTTAGTTGGTAAATGTGAGACGGGTGGTTGTGTTGTGTTTGATGTTAATTGGTAAATGTGAGACACGTGGTTGTGGTGTTTTTGATGTTAGTTGGTAAATGTGAGACGGGTGGTTGTGTTGTTTTTGATGTTAGTTGGTAAATGTGAGACGGGTGGTTGTGTTGTGTTTGATGTTAGTTGGTAAATGTGAGACGGGTGGTTTGTGTTGTTTTTGATGTTAGTTGGTAAATGTGAGACGGGTGGTTGTGTTGTTTTTGATGTTAGTTGGTAAATGTGAGACGGGTGGTTGTGTTGTGTTTGATGTTAGTTGGTAAATGTGAGACGAGTGGTTGTGTTGTTTTTGATGTTAGTTGGTAAATGTGAGACGGGTGGTTGTGTTGTGTTTGATGTTAATTGGTAAATGTGAGACGGGTGGTTGTGGTGTTTTTGATGTTAGTTGGTACAGTGAGTCCAAGAAGTATTTGATCCCTTGCTGATTTTCTTCGTTGGCCCACTAATAAAGACATGATCATTCTATACTTTTAATGGTAGATGTATTCTTACATGGAGAGACAGAATATTAAAAAGAAAATCCAGAAAATAAATCTAAGGAATATATATTAATTGATTTGTATTTCATGGAGTGAAATAAGTATTTGATCCCTTAGTATTCATTAGCAGTTCTGGCTTTTACAGACCTGTTAGACACTCCCAATCAACTTGTTACCTGACCTGAAGCCACCTGTTCTCACTAATCACTTGTGTGAAAAACACCTGTCCACAGAATCAGACAGATCACACAGATTTCAAGTCTCCAACATGGGTAAAACCAAAGAGCTGTCACAGGACCTCAGAGTCAGAATTGTTGACCTTCACAAAGCTGGAATGGGCTACAAAAAGATTAGTAAGGTGTTGGATGTGAAAGTAACAACTATTGGTGCAATTATCAGAAAGTTTAAAGAGTATAACATGACAATCAACAGACCTCGGCCCGGTGCTCCAAAGAAGATTTCGCCTCGTGGGGTGGCAATGATGCTGAGAACGGTCAGAAATCGTCCTGCAACCACTCGGCAGGAGTTAGCAAATGACCTGAAGGCAGCTGGGACCACAGTTTGCAAGGAAACAATTGGCAACACTTTGCGCAACAATGGATTCACATCCTGCAGTGCCCGAAAGGTACCCCTGCTGAAGAGAGCACATGTGGAGGCGCGCCTCAAGTATGCCAATGATCATTTGAAAGATGAACCAAGTTATTGGGAGAAGGTTTTGTGGTCAGACGAGACCAAAATTGAACTTTTTGGCCTCAACTCCACCTGCCATGTGTGGAGGAAGAAAAATGCTGCCTATGAACACTGTGCCCACCGTCAAGCATGGAGGTGGAAGCATAATGTTTTGGGGGTGTTTCTCTGCCAAGGGTACAGGGCTACTTCACCGCATCACTGGGAAGATGGATGGAGCCATGTACCGCACAATCCTGAGGGACCTCCTCCTCCCCTCTGCCAGGGATCTGAAAATGGGCCGTGGTTGGGTCTTCCAACATGATAACGACCCTAAACATACAGCAAAGGCAACAAAGGATTGGCTCAAGAAAAATCACATTAAGGTCATGGAGTGGCCCAGCCAGTCGCCAGACCTCAATCCGATCGAAAATCTATGGAGGGAGCTGAAGGTCAGAGTTGCCAAGCGACAGCCCACCAACCTTCATGATTTAGAGAGGATCTGCAAAGAAGAGTGGGCCAAAATTCCCCCTGGTGTGTGTGCTAAACTTGTGGTTAACTACAACAAACGTCTCACCGCTGTGCTTGCAAACAAAGGCTTTGCCACTAAGTATTGAGTGTGTTTGGCAAGAGGGATCAAATACTTATTTTCCTCATTGAAATACAAATTAATTAAAATATATTCTTTAAAATTATTTTCTGGATTTTGTCTTGATATTCTGTCTCTCCATGTTAGAATATATCTACCATTAAAAGTGCAGAAGGATAGTGTCTTTATTAGTGGGCAAACAAAGGAAATCAGCAAGGGATCAAATACTTCTTGGACTCACTGTATGTGTGTGTGTGTGTGTGTGTGTGTGTGTAATTCACACCTATGAGCTTTTCCCAGGTTTTGGCCGTGTTTCCCTCTCGGCTCAGTGTGGTCTGCCAGCAGTCCGGATGTTTAAGTTTCATTCTCTGACCAGCGCGGTCACTCAGCCAATCACCACTCAGACCACTGTTCTTAAATGCCTTTACATCAGCAGGATATCTACACATAAATGGTATTACATAACAGTAATGGAATTCAAAGTTTATATGGAAAAGTTATGGAACTATGCAGTAAGGTGTTATAGGATTATAATATTATGGGGTTATAGAATTATAACATTATAAGGTGTTGAGATTATGGGGCTACAGGATTATGTAGGGTTATGCCACTGTGGTTTTAGGACTTTATGGGGTAAAATGACTGAGATTATGGGGTTATAAGATTGTGTGTATATGTGATTATGAATTATGTGGTTATGTTATTATTATTATTATTTTTACATACTTCTTCCCGAGGATGCTCATGACCAACTCTGCAGGCTCTTTGATATGGAGACGTTTTATCATATTCTGCATAGTGAACTCACTCTGCTTCTCATTTACAGGAGCACACCTCTGCAACTAACACACACACACACACAAAACATTATACAAATATTAAAATATATGCAAACACACACACACATAATATATAGTATATACATTATCTTTGGCCAAAATAAGCAAAAGTAAACATTTTATAAAAATAACACCTAGCCAACTGTGAAACATGGGGTTGGATTTATTAAGCTTTAGGGTTGTGCTGCCACCAGTGGCTTTGGCGATATTGCATTATTGGACAGAAATGTTTTTTCAAAATACGTAACAGCAAATTCTTGATGCAAATATCTTAATATAATGATCCTAAACATAAATCTTTGAATACATCAGGGACTACCTAAAAAAAAAACCTCAAACTGAAGCTTGTGGATGTTGATGATCATAATTCTGGAGAGATAAAATAAATCACTCACCTGTCTCTGCAGGGTGGAGGGGTTGGATGTGAGGAGCTCCGCCCATTTCTTGTACAGTTCAGGGGAGTTATTCTACACACACACACACACACATATACACCTTCAGGTACACACAATACTCAAAAACACTGTCCACATAAGGTATACATTAATATTTGTTTACTGAGTGTGTTTTTACTGAGATGAGATGAGAAAATTCTAATAAAATTATAGCCTAGCATCTCCTGTTGTACCAAAAGAAGAAGACGTCAGATATCAAACATTTCTTGACAGATCAATTGTATCTGCGATCAGTGATCCATGATGTGACTCAGATTTCTTTTTACCAAACTATGCTTTAAAACTAGCACAGAAGTACTCCTTTAATGGTCTAGTCTTTCTCTTAGTGGTGTGTAAGTGCTGTACCGCAGCTTTGTGTTTCTTCCGTCGTCGTGTGCAGTACTTGGCCAGCTGACTCTCACTGAACTGCTTGAATTTGTCCACCAAGCCTTTTTTCAGACATGTGGGCAGAGATGAGCTGAAACACTGAGACAAAAAGATTCATATCAACACTATAAAATAATGATTATATAGCGCATGATAAAACTTACCCTACACTTCCTCTAATGTATTACAGTCTGTCAGAATGACCATGTGAACTATATGAACATAGTAGAATTCCCTCTACACCTTCCCTTCCTCATGCTTTCAATAGTGTATTACAGTCTATTATATTAACTGAGTAGATCATATGGACATTATCGAGCACTACATAGCTCCCCCGACACGTCCAATTGTGTATTATAGTCTCGTATAGCATTTGAGTAGATCATATGAAGATTTAGAGCAATCTAGAGCTCCCTCTAAATTTTATTTAGTATTTTACAGTTTTGTCATAGCATGTGAGTTGATCATATGGACATTATAGAGCTATATAGAGCTCCATCTACACTTAATATAGTGTATTACAGTGTTTCATAGCAACTGAGTAGATCATTCAGACATTATAAAGCAATATATAGCTCCACCTACAGTTCCTATAGTAAGTTACAGTCTGTCATAGCAATTGAGTATATATAGCGAGAGCTATATGTTGCCCTATAATGTCCATATGATCTACTCAAATGCTATTATAGAGCAATATATAGCTTCCCCTACAGTTCCTTTAGTGTAGGGGAATCTACATATTGCTCTATAATAGCATTTGAGTAGATCATATGGAAATTTTAGGGCAAGATAGAGCTCCCTCTACACTTCATATAGTGTATTACAGTCTGTCATAGCAATTGAATAAATTATATGAACATTATAGAGCATTATATAGCTTCCCCTACAGTTCCTATAGTGTAGGGGAAGCTATATATTGCTCTATAATAGCATTTGAGTAGATCATACAGACATTATAGGGCAACATATAGCTCTCGCTACTCTTCATATAGTGTACTACAGTCTATCATAGCATTTGAGTAACTCATGGAAATTATAGGGCAATATAGAGCTCCCTCTACACTTCATATAGTGTATTACAGTCTGTCATAGCATTTGAGTAGATTATATACACATTATAGAGCAATATATGGCTCAATTACAATTTGTAATGGCATTGGAGTTGATCTTATGGACATTATGGAGTAATACAGAGCTCCCTCTACACTTCCTAGATGGATTCCTACAGCTGATGACTAATCCTCCAGCTTACCGTGCTGTATATTCTCGGCACTTGTAGCCAATCAGACGGCAGCCGTACAGCAGCGCAAAAGTACCTCCTCACGTGTGGCTTGGATGCAGGCAGGTAGGCGGCCAGGGCTATCAGGTAACTAGCCATGAGGTGTTTGTTTAGTTCCTGCCTGGAGTAGACAGCCACCTGATAGAAGAATGAATGCAGGTTAACTTAGTATTTATTAAAGCCGCCCATTTCTGTGCAGTGGTACTGGAAGAGACAAAATGTTCTAACATGCCAAGACCAAGACCCTCTCAACTTCCTGATAGTGATCATGATTGACTACACCTGATAGCTTGACTGGAATCAGTGGACTGACCAACACTTAATACAGTGGGAAAGTTCCAGGAGCCCAGTGCAGATCAGAGAACAAAGACTGTAATGAAATCAGGAATCAAAAATGCGTCTGGAAACTATTTCTAACCAACTGCAGATCCCAAGATCATGGAAAACCCAAATTGTCACCCTTAACAAATTATTAATTTATAATTTAGATGGTAAGTTACAATCCAAACTCCCAAAAGGCCCAGGCCTGCCATGACCTACTGCTAAAACATTTGTGTCACATCGCATCAAGTCCGTTGGGAGAATGTGTTTTTAGGACCCAATAACAATGATAACGAGCCTGTAATGAAGACCTTATGACACCAGGCCTGCTTAACATGTGATGCATGACAAAAAATTGAAGTTGACCACAATGCATGGATGTAGTTAATGTTTATTTCAGGAATGACCCAAAACTTTAGTGAAATTTAAATAAGTGGGTTTGGAGGAGCTGCTGGATAAACCAGCAATTGGTCAAAAGTTGGACACCTAGCAACACTCTAGCAACCAGTTAGAAACATCATAGCAACCACCATGGACATCTTAGCAAAACCATAGCAACCACCTAGCAACACCATAGCAACTACCATGCATACCAAAGCAACACCTTAGCAACCACCCACGATTCAGCACGGCAATAGAACTAGAACTAGAACTGCATTCTAGTTTCACATAGTAATGCATTCTTAAAGCATTATAAACAAGGCTATGATTTGTTTTAAAACTGTATAATACATTATAGCCTCATTTATTATGCATTATGAATTGTGGTCATTATGCATCACCAGCTTATTTTAAAAGTGACAGATGTCCATCATAGGATATATATATATATATATATATATATATATATATATATATATATATATATATATATATATAATAGTGACTGATATTTAATATTTTAACCCATATAACATAACACCCTGTAACATACTAAAAGCATAGCTTATAATGCATTATAATCACAATTCAATCAATTTAAACCAAACCCAATCAATCTAACCACCCAACGGACAAGGAAAACATCTATTCTTTTCTGAAGTAAATGTTTACAGTGAGGTAAGAATGATGTTTGGAGAAGTAAAGGCGAGGCAATCAACCATACAAACACTGTAGCTACCAACTGTTAAACATGGTGGTGGAAGCTTCATACTCTGGAGTGGTTTTGATGCCAGTGGAACTGAAGCACCTCATGAAGTGATGAAGATTGTGTTCCACTCAGAAGTTCAGAACTCAGAACATTATTGAGTACTACAACTGTTCTAACAGGACAGTGACACCAACAGACACAAAAGCATGTTATTGGGTGGATGAACAGGCTATTACTGAGCTTCTAAGATGTCCTTCCCAAAGTCCTGACCTAAGATATGTGGAATGAGAGCCAAAGGAAACTGGACAGGACACACCTTCAGGAGAAACTCTGGATCACTGTGGGTGATGTCTTCAGCCAGGATCCTGATTTTTCTCCACACGGATCTTTTCTCATCCCAGCCCTTCTGTCCAGGAGAGCAGCTCTTATTGACCAGAGAGCAGCAGACCAGATTCAGCAGCTTAAACTGTCAGAGAGGAGAAAACAGCAGCAGAAGAGACAACACAGTGACTACAGCCACAGGACAAATATTTCTTATTTAATTACTTGTTTCAATTCAATACTCTGTAGTAAATATAAGTAATAATCTATATTTTACTGGAGTAATTATTTTTTTAGACGACTTTTTACTTCTATTTCTTACATTTTCACACAGTTATCTGAACTTTCTACTCCTTACATTTTAAAAACAGCCTCCTTACTCCTATTTCATTTCAGCTGGTTTTCATTCCGGCTTCTCATCTTTCAATAAAACCCCTATCCAGATAAATCTCTCCCTCATCCAGATAGAGTGAATCTGATTGTGATTGGATGTAGAGAAATATAAACACATACCATTCTGATTCCCTATTGGTTTATACTGTGATCCATCACACCTGCATACATCGCGTCCCCCCCCCCCCCCCCGCACTCCAGCAAGTACATAGCAGACGTATGTAGTCTAGTATGAAGATGATCCGTGCAGAGACTCAAGAGAACTCCAGACAAACTCCAGTCCAACTAAACTTCTACTTTAATATATTTACATTCTACTAAAATACATTCGTTTTCAATATGTGGGCATATATGCAGCTGAAACAGGGAAAAGCCCTATGCATCCCAAATTATGTTTATCAACATTAACATTTTAATATTTTAACATTATAGTCATTATGGCTTTTAGTGCACAATAGGACTCTGTGGGCGTGGCCTAATCTTTTGTTCTTAATGGCTTTATTTTTACCCCTTACATTACTTTTACTTTTATACTTTAAGTAGTTTTGAAAACAGTACTTTTACACTTTTACTTAATAATTAATAATTTACTAGAATAAAAAAGCTTGAGTTGTGATTTCAACTTCTACATAAGTATTTTAAACACTCGTTTTTATACTTCTACATACAGAGTAATCAATGGAGATACTTTCCTTTGGTACCTTTGGTCATTAATATTGTAAGAAATGTGATCAGCAAGAGAGTAAAATAAGGACTGCTCTCATTTTCCTTAAATAAATTCATCAATGGTGTATCGTCTTCATTTGTTGGAGTGGTGGGTTAGTTTAATTCCTTAATTGCTTAATCTCAACCTGCTCTTAAATAATGTTTTGGATTTACTGCAGTCATTGTATGAATAGTAAACAGCAGGAAATAGAGGGAGAGTGATGGCAAGTAATGGCGTTTTCTCCACAAAATGAGTTCACTGAATCAGAGCGCTTCATTCACCATTCTACTCAAAATGTTACTAGATTCAGGTTTCAGTATACAAGTCCTGGGTCTGCACATCCACATTTGTTTAGACACATGTGATTTTCAGAAGAACTGGAAATATGAGCTTGGCTCAGAAAACTGTGTTTGAGAAAATCTCATTTTTAAAACAAACAGTTTCCGCATCTGTTCAGAAAGGTTAAGTGATTGGAGCTTTGACACTGGCCTGAAACTGAGATTCACAGAATGTTTTGAAATGTTTTAAACCCTAAAAAGTTGGCCAGTTTGGTAAAACTTACAGAAAAGCTGTTTCTCTGATTAAAATCTTTGGGATTCTGTTCTGAATTTTGGAGTCAGCATTATAATTTTTGATGTCTAATCTGTTCAAAGTTATTTTGAAGCCGTACACCGTGATGTACAGTATGTGCGTACAGACAGGATGCTGGCACTTGTTGAGAAATATACAATGTTTCTTACTCTAATTTTCCATATGTTTATCTTTACATCTGAAATCTATTTTAAAGGTCGATTCCTCGATTCTGTTTGTGTTCTCCACGTCACAGAAATCACAGGCCCCTGTAATAACACATTGTTAATAATAATAATTTATTACTTCAGAGAGACCCTCTTTACCTTCTTCTCCTTCAGCAGCTCGGCTTCTTCATTACTGGAGTCTGTTTCAAGCTCCCCAAACTCTTCAGCGAGCTCGATGGTCCACGTCCACTCCTTCTCTTCTTCAGAAACTCTCATCTCTCTCTCTGACAGTGACTGGGGGTCCGCGGGGTCCTCAGGATCCACGTCCTTTAAACACATATACTGATATTAGGGCCTGACTGATAAGAAAACTGTCACCAATATTGATTTTAAATAGAAATATTTCTGATAACTGATTACATAATGTGACAACCCCATGGGCCCCCTTCAGGTACTACTCTGCCAGTGCACCTGTGTTCACCTGTGCAGGTGGATGGCATATAAGGTGGGGGTTTGTCTCTCACAGGAAGGCACCTTCTTTCTTTGTATAGGCATGTTTCTTTTTCTTTCTCCTTCTCCCTCAGGCTCTTTAATTTCTCCCTCTTCCCCCCCTCTTCACTCTCCTCCTCCTTTTCCTTTGCCTCTACATTTGTAATTTGTAAATTTGTAAACATCCATCCAATCATTCATGACTAACGTTGCATACATACCCCAGACATTTTGAATTCATTTATATTTTTAAATTGATTTAATAAAATGATCCTTTGTTTGAAACCTAAATCTTT
Source organism: Astyanax mexicanus (assembly GCF_023375975.1). Classification (NCBI taxonomy): domain Eukaryota; kingdom Metazoa; phylum Chordata; class Actinopteri; order Characiformes; family Acestrorhamphidae; genus Astyanax; species Astyanax mexicanus. The sequence goes on along the minus strand of NW_026040043.1, from coordinate 4,549,024 downwards.
CGTGTTGTTTCCCTCTTTTATGTTGCGGGGTGTGGACGATGCCGTAACAATAACCACGATCAAATAAAAGCTAAACATTTGTTCACTTACCTCAGTCAGCTCTTCTGTATGTGAGCAAACATTTTCAGTGTAGCAACGATGAACCTGCTCAGATTTAAACTTTAATTCTTTCTCTTCAGAAGAACCAGTGAAAATCCCAGCAACAGAACCTTCTACTGCAGAATGTGCTCCAGCAGATCCTCCTCCAGCAGATCCTCCTCCAGCAAATCCACCTCCAGCAGATCCTCCTCCAGCAGATCCTCCTCCAGCAGATCCTCCTCCAGCAGATCCTCCTCCAGCAGGGGATGCTGTGAATGGAGAGTGGTTGGAGGAGGAGACGGAGGGGAAAGGGAAAAGGTCCTGCTTTAGCTGGGTGGAGGAGAGAAAGGATGGCTGGAGTGCTGGACAGGAGGAGGAGATGGAGGAGGTTGGAGATGATAAGTCTGGGGTCACGGATCGAACAGAGGAAGCTTGCACCAGGATACGGTTCTCCAGCTTTAAAACAGAAGCACTGGAGTGAACCCTGGCCTCCACACGGTCCATCAGATCTGAGCTGATCAGAACCGGCGGCTTCATTCCTGCAGGGAGTGAGTGACTGACCAGCCTGTCTCACGTTTCTGATCTCAGAAATCTCCCACAGAGTGAGAGCTTCTTGTTCACACCTGCAAATGGAGAGAAAAAAATGGAGATTACTTTTCCATTTTCAATCTGTTCTTTTAATAAGTTTAGAAAATCTGTTAAATAAGTGTTCAGGTAAATCCTCCCTATTTTACAGGAATTGGGGTTGTAAACAGTCTCGATTAGACTAAATAAATAAGTACAGAATGTTTCATTATATAAACTATTATTACAAATAAAGTGATTTTCCTTCAGTATAAATCAGCAGCACATCTTATCTAAACTGTGTGGCTGTATTATTTATACAAACACTAAAGTCAGGTCAGATCAGATTGGATGGATATTGGCTGATACTCACCATTAAAAGACTGGTTGTTACATGCAGGAATGTAATATTATTATATAATTTTTTATTGAATATTAACTGTTAAAGGAAGGCGGGTTTCTCCTGATGTTTGAGACGCTGGACGCTGTGGCGCTTTGACCTTTGTACTGCTAACAGGGTGCGTCTCTTTCAGTTCCTGCAGTAAACTGACAGTGGGGCTGATCAGTGTCTTTGTGTTCAGCTATTACATCATCCTTTCAGGCTTCTGCTGTTTATTTAGCTATCCGGTGTTGATCCAGTTTCGTTCTCTCACTCTGAGGGAGATTTTCCTGCTGTTATTTACAATACAGAACATTTTAAAATAAAACAAACACACTGAATTTAAGGTGTGTCCAAACTTTTGACTGGTACTGTGGATCTGAGGGGGAATACTTGTGTACTTTTACTCCAGTGGAGGTCTAAAGGGAGGAGTTTAACTGGAGTAATATGTGATGTTGTGTATCTGTACTGTAACTGCAGTACAGGGTGTGTGTAGTTCCTCC